>NC_133430.1:20000-320000 GCF_011762505.2 Arvicanthis niloticus | reverse complement strand
TGAAAATAAATTGCCGGGCGGTGGTGGTACACGTCTTTAATCCCAGCACTTGGGAGGCAGAGGCAGGCGGATTTCTGAGTTTGAGGCCAGCATGGTCTACAGAGTGAGTTCCAGGACAGCCAGGGCTACACAGAGAAACCCTGTCTCAAAAACAAAAAAAAAAAAACAAACAAACAAACAAAAAAAACAAAAAACAAAAAAAAACAAAAAAAAGAAAAAGAAAAAAAAGAAAAAAATTGATCTTGCATATTTATTTGTTTGTTTGCTTTGTTTTGTCCCAGAATGGCACTAGTAAAGTGTTTAGAATGTCACAGTATTTCCAACCATTTCCTCTTCCTCATGGGCACAAAAGTAACTGTTTTCTAGGTTCTTTGATGGTGCTTGTGGATAAGTGTCCAAATTTTATGAAATGTAAAGTGAGTTAAAATGATGTGTGTTTTGTACAGGACCTAACCATAAAGCTCTTTTTGTTATTTTGGGTATGTCTACATCCATCCAGGTTATTTTTAAGAACAAATTAAAATTAGAAATGAATGTAGAACTATAAAATTAAAGGTTCTGAAGCTTTATTGAGAAGAGATACACTTGTCAGGGACATTTACCTGAGTGAGCAATAAACATATTTTGAGTGATGCTAACACACAAACTATTTACCTGGTGAGTATACATATTGTTCAGAAATGAGTAATAATGAATTTCTATTTGGGATGCACTTCATTCACTTTTAATTGAGTCCTATGTTACTGACTTTGGGACTTACCATTAGAGATGGTGATGCATTCTTTGAGAAGAATGTATCGAGAGAAATTCATGAGGAAATAGAGTTTGCAATGAATGGGAAATTAAATTGATGTGTATGAAATCTAATCTTCATAGTGAAGGCAATCGACAAAAGTCATGCATTGCCATCAAGAATGTTTGCATTATCCAAAATAGTATCAATACAACAATAATAATTAAGGATAAGATTCAATTGTGTTCACATGTGCTTTCTGCATGGCACTCTGTTGCCCACATGCTGGGGAAAAATAAATCCCTAAGGCTTGGGTTTAAGAGTTAGCAGTTCCAACTTGAACAGTACTTGAGTTCCAACTCTTCATTTTCCTCCTTGCACTAGCTTTGGTTTGACCCTGCTGTCTATTTACTAGCTCCACACTGGGCATGTTCACTTTCTAGGCACTGTTGGCTCTTAGAGCTAGACGTTCATTCATTGGAGGGTCTGTTCTACACAAGACAAGCTGTTTAGCAGTGTCCCTGACCTCTACCCACTAGGTGACAGTAGTATGCTTCCTTAGGACTCTTTTTATGGTGACAAATTGTTTTTAGCCAATGTCATAATCCCTTGATGATGATGTCACTCCCAGCTGAGGCAAAGTTATTCTACAAACTTTTATCTCTACTATTCTGGGAACTCATTGTTTCTTTCATGTGAATATTTTAAATATATATTTTCCATTGCTTCTCCCATGTTTTTATTTCATTGGGCTAAAAATCTTTATTTCAGTTCATTACATTTTATTGCTACCATCCTGACAGGATGCACAAATGACAGTTATTGAAAATACATGGGTATTGATTTAAACTATTCTGCTTGATTTATTAGTTTAGCCAAGACTCCAATTTCCCATGATTGATCTTGATTGTCAACTGAATTAGATTTTGTGATCTTGGGAGACAGTTAAGCTGCTAGCTAACACATAGTTTTACCGATGAGTTAGAAATCTCTTTTCTTAAAAACTCTAAAGGGATTGGTTTGCTATATTTAGCTTCCAGCATCCATATTGCTAAACTTAGTGCAGTTTTGAATGTGAACTCACTGCTTTTCCTCTTTCTGAGAAGCTTCTACATCTTTTTTTTGTGACTAGTACTAAGGAATTCATGAGGATTCACTTCTGTGTGGGTCCCCTGTACCATTGTTCTGATCACTTGGAAACCTTTCTGTGTCAGAAAGTAAAGTTTATACTCATCAGCTTGGAGTTTTTTTTTTCAGTATTTTGTAATTTTTCTCATTGATCTTCACTAATCTTTTCTTCTGCAGTTCTAAATCTTCATTGTTGCAGTTCCCAGAATAACTCCATTAGTTATTCCTGATTTTTAAATATTTCTTCCACTTTACCAATCAACTTTTCTGCCTCACTTTTTACTACCATAATTTTACTTCCAAATTCTTTGTTCTTTCCTGATATTACATCGCTGTTTCAGTTTTATGAGTACAGTTAGTCTCATATCTCCACAGATCTAAAAATGCCTTTCAAACATAGGAAGTTATTATTGTTGCTTTTCTGGATCTATTTCCTCTGTTTTGTTTACTATGGCATTTATTCTTAATGCTAGAAGCTTCCTTATAAGCCTGGCTCTAGAAGGCTTTTCATGCAGGCTTAAGAAAAAGCAAATAAAAATTTGGTATTTTCAGATATACAAGAATATATGAGTCTTGCTGATTATCTGGATATTGTACAGTGCTCAAATGGACTTCGTGGGAATTAGTCAAAGTCTGTTGTTTTCTAATTTCTCTGGTAACTCTAGTAATTCTAGTTACTTCTAATTGAGTAACTAGTCTGTAAAACTAGTTACTCACCATTCCTCCTAGCTTGGGTTCATCAATCTATTTATAACATTTTAAAGTCAACTGATCAGAAATAGATGGGTTTCAATGATTAACTAATTAATGACTCAGTTTCTCATTTGATGCCCTTGATTTAGCAATATGCAGGTTCCTGAGGTCTAACAGAAGGTGAAGAACACTGAATTCTTTATTTATAAGTTTATTTATTTATTTAGTGTATGGATGTGTTGACTGATTCCTGAGGAATCCAGAAGAGGGAATTGAATCCCATGGAACTTGAGTTAACAGACATTTGTAAGAAGAATGCTAAGAATTGAACCTGTACTCTGTCAAAAAATGCTTTAAACCATCTTCAAAGCCCCTAGGACACTAGATCTTAATGCAGGGTTAAGTCAAGTGACCTTACAGAATCAGGTGACTTATTCCATAGATAACAAATCCTAATTTTCTCCTGACCCACGAAGACTAAGGTACACTTATATGACTTCTTCCTTTTCTTTATGAGCTTTATTGTGGTTCCATGATGAACTATCCCACTTCTATTCAGTTTCTTAATGAGCACATAGTTTTAAGTTTTGATAAACTAAGCTCCTAATGACCAAGATAATTTAAATGATGCCCCAAAAGATACAAGACCCAATCCATGAGATCTGTGGAGTCTGCTTTATATGATAGAAGCAGGGACTGGCAAATAAGATTAAGTTAGGGAACTTTGAAAAAGGAAGTTTTTGTTCATTTCTATGGTGCTCTTTAAATGTAATCTCGTATCATTACAAGAGGATGATTTGACCACAAAAGAGGAAGAAAGGTATGTAACAATGGATGAGGAACCAACTTTTAAGATATTTTCATGCTTGATTGACAATAAAGATAGCACCATTTTAAAGCTGGAAATGACAAGGAAAGTCTCTTATGTGGAGGTTATTGACACATAATGACCCTTTCTGTAGGCTAAGATTTTCCAAAACCTACTTCTAATAATGGTTCTCAAAGACTTCTAGCTCACCATCCAAAGGTAGGGAAGAAAGAATTGCAAATAGGACAAGTGGGAATGGATCTGTTTAGAAGTAGTTCTTTTTGGTGATTCCAATCTCCTTTTGTCAGGACAGCAGCAGTCTAGTTTAGCAGTATCAGGATACCAAACATGAATCAGTAATGGCAGCACAATCTGACGAATTTCTGCCATGCCTCTCTCAATGAAGTAAAGATCAGTGAAGATGCAAAAGCAATGAAACATTGCAAATATAGCTATGCAAGCACCCCATCACTGTCCATTCAGTCCCACTCACACTCTTTCCAAACATCAGGTGTCCTTCTATAGGTCTTACCTTAGCAAACATCTCATGAGACTGCCTCAGCATAGTATCACGTGAGTCTGCATCACATGACACAACCAGAAACTTGCACTTCACCTTTCAGTACCTTGATTCAACCCGCTGCAAGCATTTTGGAATTCTGACATCTTAAGCTGTGAGAATATGAACTTGTGTTGTCACCAATTTTGTGCAATTGCTGAAATCAACCATGACATACCAACGAACCAGTCACCCGCCTGCACCTCAGCTTCCCAAACTTTGCTAAAATTACTCCCATCACACAATTTCTTGTTTTCAACCCAACAATTTGTGAAATAAGATTTCTTTTAAAGGCAAGAAATGTGAAAGAGAGGTTGGTGAAATGACCTAGAAGAGTAAGAATTTCAATGTCATTTAATACTTTAGATATAGAAGTCAGAGAGCAAAAAGGAGAAGCAGCATTAGTAGAGATAATTATTGAAGTATCTAAGATTCTGAAAAAATGAAATCTGTTCTATTTACAAGGTGCAGAAGTTATCCCCAGGTCAATAAAGAACTTAAGATTAGTAAACTGGGTAAATGTAAACCTAAATTAAAATTAAAACACATAATATCAATAAATGGATTCAATAAGTTAAAAGCCTAAACATGTCTGAATTTACTAACACCAAGGAGACACAAGAATTCATGTAAGACAGTAGTGAACGTTCAACTATAAATTCCATGGGAAGAAGCTGGGAAGTATCAATAAATGCTAATACTATGTGTGTGTGTGTTGGCCTAGAATTTCTATTTTTAAAGTATACGCTATATAAATGAAGAAATTTGTATTTAAACATTTGTAGAAAATTGCTTATTGAAGATAATAAAGGGGAAAGGGAAGAAAAGAAATAAAGGTAGAAAGTATGTATGGGTGTGGCTAGTATTTATTTTATGCTCTGGTCTCATTTCTATAAGATTATATGCATATGAGTGTGTATGGAGATTCTTGAAGAAAATATCACAAAACATTGACAATGCTGTGCTCAGAGGATTATATCATATATTGGCATTATACTTTATCTTTTAAAAACACATTGCAAGTTTGTCAATAATCATGTATTTTGAATTTATATGACAAAAATAAGAAAGCTATTTTCTTGTGCAAAAATAAAGAAAAGTGCTCCTTGAATA
This sequence comes from Arvicanthis niloticus, assembly GCF_011762505.2. Lineage (NCBI taxonomy): Eukaryota > Metazoa > Chordata > Mammalia > Rodentia > Muridae > Arvicanthis > Arvicanthis niloticus. The sequence goes on along the minus strand of NC_133430.1, from coordinate 314,966 downwards.
TTTTATTGAGGTTGATATTTATTTTATCCAGGGTGATATGAGGCATAACACATAGCTTTATTAAAAAACACTTATGTCACTAATATTTGATCCGATTTTATAAAATGAGAATTCAACTTTAAACATGATCAATGAATACATAACTGTCAATCATCTTTCAAGGCCACTAAGAACATAGGAAGGATTTTCAAAACATTTGAGCATGTCCAGAGGCAGCTTTCCTTACTTATGTAGCAAAGAGAAAGTCACTTCAGAATAAAGGTTATGTTCATATTCCTTGGCACTTACAGAGCCATTGATGCAATCATTCATCAATTAAAATTTAAACGCCATTACAATGTAAGTGTTGTAAGGAGAAAGGCTTCATTTATTTTATTCTCCATCTCATGCCCAGTATTAATCTAGTGGCTGCTAGAAAATAAAATATCCATAATTTCATTCAAGACATATTTTTTGTTCTCATTATTTTGTTAATGTTGACCATCAAATCTTCCTAAAAGTATTTCTAGTAACTGTTCAAAAAGATGACAAACATATTAAAGTTAGTGTTAAGAAGAATTTATAATGTCAACTGCTCTTATTTTGGCATTTGATTGGTAAACTAAGTGGTTTCTCAGAGCTATTGTAGGCTTAGATCTTTCAAAACCTACTTTTAATAAGGTTTCTTAAATGTTTTAACCTTCCTTCTAGCCCACCACTCATCAAAGGTAGTGGAAAGGAAAGGTTAATTGAACAAAGGATGATGTGGACCTGTTTAGAAATAGTTCTTTGGAACATATCCAATCTGCATTATCAGGATATCAGCAGTTCAGTTCACATAAATCTGCAATGGCAGGTCAATCCAGAAGAAACCAGGAGGCTCTGTCAATTGGACTTAGTCCAAGGAAGAGGCAAGAAGCCACTGTAATACCACCAGAAGTTCTTTGGTGCATTTCTCTCTATGTAGTCATGAGAAACAATGACTAGAAAAGAATGGTAAAACATACCAATACTACATAGCTTTATCCACTGTCTGTTGGGTTATATTTATATCCTTTCCAAACATCATGTGTTCTCTCCAGTATCTGCTCTAGCAAAGCATCACATGCCCTTTTTCTAGGCTGCTTCCAAAACTACATGTCTGTTCTCAGCAAAACATCCTCACATGTGTCTGCTTCAGCAAAAACATTCAAGAAAACATCACACGACACAACTGAGTCGCTAAAGAAATCCAAAATTTTCAATTCAAGTCAATCTTATGTCAGTTTTTCCAGAAATACTAAGCTGCAGATCAAGGTCCAGAGCGAGAGGTCTAGTGCAGGGGAAGAGTCAAGCTTTTCTTAGCCAAGTACTACATCACCAAGAATATGGAGATGTCAAAAACTTCACCTTTTGACACAACTTGATACATGTATGTGAATCCTAGTGCATGCACACACACACACACACACACACACACACACACACACATACACACATATGCCCACACTGCATATGCACACATGCACACTTAGAGTACAGACTTCTCAGTAATGTTTCAGATGCCCTTTTTACTCCAGTAATTACAAAAATAATCATCTTGATACAAATAATTTTAAATGATTACTTTTTTATGATTCCTACTATTTTTCAAGTATTTTTCAAGTATATCAAGTATTGTTTACTATATTTTATTTATCCCTAGCTAGCTTTATTTACTTTAAAATAATTAATGATGCCATAATGTGTATATACACATAAATCTTTAATATATTTATCTTCCTGCAATTTATCTATCAATCTATCTATATATTTATTTATCCATCCATCCACCTATTTTCCTACCTATCTGTCTCTAACATTCATCTATCTTTTTCTTATTCCAGGCATAACATTTGAATAAGCTGATACATAAAAATGCTAGCTAGTATGACTTAAAATATTTTATTAAGTAATTCAGAAATTTCCTATTAGAAACCAAACCAGCATGCACATGTATGTATATTTCCTCAAGGCCTCATCTCTGAGTACCTAGCATTATCTACCTCTTGAAAAGTTGATCATTTTCAGTTGTTTCTGGTTATTTAAATGTATAATTCTTTAGCTATTACTAATATTAGTTTGTTTCTTATATTTATGAGCTAAGAGACTTCCTAGGTTAAGTGAAAAATGCGATTAAAATAAAAAGGTATGCAACAAATGTTTACAATATATATAATAATCTATTATATTATTCAGTGCATTTTATTCCTTAAAGTTAATAAAGAAAAAGTGAAAACTACATTCCAAAGATGTGCTATTTATTTAATTTTCTGGGAAAAGGGAGATTTGTTTAAAGAAGATTGAATAGACAATTAGATTAGCTATATTTAGCATTTAATTCCATAGCTTTTGAGGTTCAAGGCCATTAAATATAAATGCAACCTGAGTTCATTTTCTTCCTTTGCTTAGTTGTCACTTTATGATGGGCTATTTTTAAAAGATTTATTGTTTGTAACAAAATGGTTTGATACTTTAAAAAATCTTAAAATCTAGCCACTGGGGCACTAAGTAAGTCTCATCTATATATAACTCTGTTTCTAAAAGTAGAACTATGTTATAGTCAAAGGAAGAATGTAAATACACTATCCAGTGTATGTGTATTTGGGCGTAAGTGGTGTGTGTGTGTGTGTGTGTGTGTATTTCTCCAAAAGTTCATTTTATCTTTGGCTGTCAATGCACTATATCTTTGCTGTTCAAGATTATTGATAGAGGAAGATTCAGAAATTTAAACTGTTCTTCCTCCCTCCTCCTCTCTAATAGAATACTCAAAATAGACTCTAGCAGTAAAAGGGATGATGGAAAGAGGAAATCAAGCAAGTTGTTTCACAGTTTGCATGGCTTAAAGACCAGATGGCTTAAGTTGTCTTTTATTTTCAGAACTACCCACTGCAATGTTTTTCAATAAGTCCCAAGCCAAATATAATCCTGCTAAATCAAGTTTAAAAGCATCTAGGTGAAAGCCCATTGTCTTGTCTAGCCAACTCTAGGTTCCTTATCTTTGAGGCACAGCCATGTATCTACCTTCTAAATGTTGATGGAAAACTACCCAGCCTATTTCCATGTAGACTTCCTTACAGTGTTTTTCCTCCCTCAGATAGAAGATTAAATAAAGGACAAGATAGAGTGTATGCTTATAAGATGTCTAGCCAAGATTCCATTTTTTTTCACTTTCTTCATCAAACATTTAGGTCAATATCAAGTTTGGCTGTACTAACTAGTTGTCATTTAATTTTGTGATATTCTATAACTATTTTGTTCATCAACAAGCACAATAAAAATATCAAGCACAGACTTGTGATATCTTTTTGTTTGATTTTAAGAAATACTTGTTCAACTCTGTTATTAACCATCATTGGCATGGAATAATAACCTAGGCTTAGTCATATAAATTGAGTAAAAGTAGATTATTCATAAAACTTTTACCTTCTTGTCAATCTCTTTTTCCCATGTGCACAAAGTCCATCTGTCCCTTTCCTAGTTTGGAAAGTTCTTTTCCCATCACTTTCTGCATCCCTCTTTAGCCTTATACTTAGCATGTTTAAATTGTAGCAAAGAATGGAGAGCTAAGTGGACAACAGCTTCCAAAGTTTATACTCTCAGCATTTCCTGACTCACAGGAAGCAAGCTGGGCTGTGATTCTGGCTAGAAGAGACAAATCACATGGTCAATGGATCAATGAATAATGCAGTCCAAGTCTGCAGAAAGATTCTGAGCCTCTATTAATAACCAAACTTTGTACCCTAGTAGGAACAGAATCCACAAGGGTTGGGTTACTAGTTCACACCCAAGAGGTGACTGGCAAATGCAAGTGTATTTTCAGTTGTCTTGGAATTAACTTTTATGAGGCTGAGTCATTTTTCTGAAGAGCTTCATAACAAACTAGTTTATGTTGGAAAGTCCTGGAGAACCTAACCCTGGCAACTGTGCTCTTGAAGCATTCTTTCTCTCCTTGTAGCTCCTTCAAGAAATGTGGTTTGTATTTTTCCTGCTGGATTTCTCTGCTGCAGTCTACATGTAGTTGTTTGTTTGTTTGTTTGTTTTTCCTTTGTGAGCACTTGAACTCTGGTCCATGTGTATGCTAATTTGTGCTGTAGCACTGAGTTATAGCCTCCAGTTCTGTCTCATAGTCAGTTTCCAATCATTTACTCATTCTAGGAGCATCAAAAAACTGTACTCCGTCCTAGACTCCTCATTTGAGCTCCTGGGCCTATAGTCAAATCCTCTCTGGACTAAAACAATAATAACATTTAAAATCTCAAGCAGTTGGAGAGATTGCTCAGTGGTTAAGCAATTGGTGTACAAGTGTGAAGATCAGAGTTGAGATCCTCAGAAACCCACGTGGATGTCATGAGCATGGCAGCTAGCCTGTAATTCCAGACTCAGAAGGCAGTGATAGAGAATCCCTAGAACAAGATTAGCTGGCAAGACTCATCATACCTGACAGTCCTGGGTTTGATTGAGACACCCTGCCACATCGAGTAAAGTAAAAAATTAATCAAGTAGAGTGATTCTTGACATCTGCCTCATAGTCACTTGTATCCTCACGCATGCTCAATCACACAAATACACATTGCACATGTGTACAAAGGGGAAAAAGTCAGACTTCAAGCTCTCCTGACTCAGTCTGAAATGTAGTAAAAGAAATGAAAATACATGTTCTAATATGCCCTGTGATCTGTTACCTCTAAGAATGAAAACAATGCAAAACCAGAAACCATTAAACCAATTAGATTGTATCATTATATTTTCAAGGAAGAGAAGTTCTTGCTGCTCAGATGTTGCTGTACCAACAGCTATGAGATGTAGCTTCTTCCTGTTTCACTGAAGTGCTGACAATGCATTCATGTCTTTTTAGAGGGAAGTTGGACTGGTCTGTTTGAAAAGTCAGTTATGTCAAATGATGTTTTGCTGGGGCGCACAAGAGAAAGCATGCCTTGCTAAAGCAGTCACATTAAAGAATATTTACCTGAAGCAGACACAGGTGAAAGAATGTTTTGAGATAGTGGACATGTGAAAGAATGTGTGATGAAGGAATATAAATATGACCCCACAGACAGTGTGAAAGGAGCATTGATTTGATTTGCTTCAGCTGCTTCTCTGTCCTTCACTAACAACAGGCATATATTGGCTTGCTTTACATAGCATTGTTGAGCTCTACTTGTGGTAACACTGCCATTGAGAATAGCTGGGACCTTGTTTTAGGAAGTATGTCACTGTGGGGCTGGCTTTGAAAGCCTCCTCCTAGCCACTTGAGAGACAGTCTTCTGTCTGCCTTTGAACCAAGATGTAGATCTTTTGGCTCCTCCATGTGGAAGCACTGATACTACCATGCTCCCACCTTGATTATAATGGAATGAACCCCTGAACCTATCAGCCAGCACCAATTAAATGTGTTTATGACTTACCTTGGTCATGATATCTCTTCACAGCAATGGAAACCCTAAGACAACAGCTTATTAAAATGACACACTGAGACATGTCCTCTCAAGAGAAAGCTATTTACTGTGAAAACTACACTACAAAATTATAAACAAAAACCACCCAAATCTCATTATAATATCACAAGAAATAATAAAAATAAAGTAACGTGCCGTAGAAACACAATAATTCCCTAGCAACAGATCAAAGGAAAGAATGATGAGAAGATGTCTGCTAAAGATTTGAAAAGAATGTTAATAAAGGCTCTGGGTGAAATTGAAGAGAAAAGGAAAATCCAACAAAATAGAAAAAGTTTATGATGAGCAGAGTAATGTCTGAAAGAAGAACTAAACAGAAATGGTAAAAATAAAGAGCTCATCAAGTCAAATGAGGAAAAAAAAATTAACAAACACAACAAAAGAAAATACAGCAAAATACAACAAAAAGCCTCAGCAAAGTACAAGGTTGAGCCAGCTCTCAAAACTCCAAAAGTAAGCCAGTTCATAGTTAAGAATAACTCAGACAGTCAGACAGACAGACACAGAGAGACAGAGACAGACAGAGAGAGAGAGAAAGAAAGAGAGACAAGACAGAGAGAAAGGAGGAGGGAGAGAGAGAATACACGTCTGTGTGCATAAGCATGTGCAGTATATATAATGGGCTTTTAAAAATGCACCACATTAGCTAGGTAGATTTTGAGATGCATAAATGATGTGAGTGCTTGAGCTGTATTAATTTTGCCCTCTCTGGAAATGCCTGGAAAACAATAGGCATTCAATAAGTCATTGTATAATAAATGAAGAGTGGAAAAGAAAAAGAATAACTCAGATTTCTCAATACAGGCCTTTTAGGCTAGGAGGAAATGGAGTGACATGTTTCACGTTTGGGAAGCAAGTAACTGACAACTAAGAACACAATACCTCACAATTCTGTCTTTCAGAAATGAAAGGGAAATAAAGACCTTCCAAGATAAGACAATTGCCTCCATAAAAATATGTGAAGGTTTAAATCTCTCTAGATAAGCCAACATTTGAAATGGAAATATAAAAGAATAAAACCTCCCAGCTTTTATGGGGCTGGAGAGATAGCTCAGCTGTTAAGAGCTCTACTTTTCCAGAGGACCTCAGTTGGAGGGCGACCCTGTAGGAGGACCAGCAGTCTCAATTAACCTGGAACACGAAATCTCTCAGACACTGGACCACCAACCAGCCAGCATATGCCACCAGCTGATATGAGGCCCCCAACACATACACAGCAGAGGACTGCTGGGTCTGGGTTCAGTCAGAGAAGATACACCTAACCATCAAGAGACTGGAGGTCCCAGGGAGTAGAGAGATCTGGTGGGGTCATGGGTGGGGGTATGGCGACATCCTTTGAAGACAGGGCAGTGAGGAGGATGTATGGTATGGGGAACAGTCAGAGAGTGGACCAGGAGGGGGATCAAATCTGGAGTGTAAAAAATTAAATAAACTTTAAAAAAAAGAAAAAAACCTCAATTCATAAAGTCATTGAACCATTCACACATAACTTCACTTACTTGTGGCTTCTGCTCCCCACAATTCTCTACTTAAGAGATCCAGACTGAAAGACTAGATTGATTTTAAAGACTAATCAATAAATTGTCTATGAGAACTAACATCATCAGTAAAGGCAAAGATACACAGAGAAACTGAAAAGGAGAGGAAAGAAATAAAATGTCACACAAATGGAAAACAAAAATGATTTAGAGTCCATATACTTATTTTTTGAGCACTGATATTGGAAAGGAGGATATTCTATTATCATTTTTTGTTACTGTCGTTTAACTGCATAAAATAATGGCTTTCATTATAAATATTCATACATATGAGTAGCTATACTTATATCTAAAACATTTAAGAAGAGAAAAAATATGGTTACAAAAGAAGTATTAAAGGACAATATAACAAAGATATATTAAAATTGTAAATATGTATGTATTTTGTGTACAAGTATTTAATTTTATAAAATAATTTAATTTTATAAAGTACTGTATCTGTACTAAAAGGGACAACAGTTTCCAGTAAAAGAAAAATTCTCAGTTTTTATTTCAACATTATTTTTATATTTAGGAGTAGTAATAAGGTAGAGGATGAAAAATAAAATATGCTTTACTTTTATTGTTTTTGGGTACCTACTGTACCACATACTGCTGTAGGCTTATCTCTTAACTGGATTCTTTTGTTTTGTTTTTAAGGCAAAATCTTATATAACCCAGGCTGCTCATTATGTAGCTGAGAATGATCTTGAACTTCTGATCCTATGGTCTCTACCTCCCAGGGTCCTGGTTTAAGGATGAATACTGCCAGACCCTCTTTATGCAGTGCTAGGGATCAAATCCAGGACTTTTTACATGTGGGTAAAGACTCTTTCAAATAAGCTACTTCCCCAGTTAACTTCAATACCCTAGTTTTAGCAATGGACAGATGATCAGAGGAGAAATAACCAACAAAGAAATAGCATAGACAGACAATATCAGGCAGAATGGCTTTAAATGGCTCTAATATTTCCAGAACATATCAAGTTACAAAACAGTCTCTAGAATATACCACTTACTAGGCTACTTAAAAATCATAGCAAATTAAAAAAAAATGAATCCATACTTTGTGTCTCTTCTGACTATAATGGAATAAGCCTATAAATTAACATAGAAAATAATATTGCAAGTCACAAACATTGTGACCACCTCACAAAAATACAAAGGGTCATTTAGAAAAACCTAGAGAAGTGGATTGACTTCTGAATCATTGTGTGTGTGTGTGTGTGTGTGTGTGTGTGTGTGTGTGTGTGTAAACATGAGGACATTATAAGCCTTAATAAATCAATAAAAAGTAATGAGCCTGGGTTACTGCTTTAAGAAAAAAGAAGAAAAAAATAATTCCATTCAAAGAAAATCCCAGGACCGGATGGTTTCACTGATGAATTTTATTAAACCTTTCAAAAACTATATAAATTCTCAACTTGCTCTAATAAATTGAAAGGAGGGGAATTGCTTCTAATTTAATCCTTGAGGTAAGCATTACCCTAAGTTAAAAGAAGGCAATGACTATTGTCCACCAAAGAAAAAAAGAAAGAAAGAAAGAAAGAAAGAAAGAAAGAAAGAAAGAAAGAAAGGAAGGAAGGAAGAAAGAAAGAAAGAAAGAAAGAAGAAAGGAAGACAAACAAACCAGAATCTCTCATGAGTATAAAACAAAATTTCTCAACATGAGCACTAGCCATCCAATAGTGCATCCAAAAGATCAGTATCATTATTAAGTTGAAATTAAGGATTAATTAATTAATTAATTAATTAATGGGGGTGTTTTGTTTTGTTTTGTTTTGTTTGGTTTGGTTTGGTTTGGTTTTGGTTTTGGTTTTCAAGACAGGGTTTCTCTTTGTAGCTCTGGCTGTCCTGGAACTCACTCTGTAGACCAGGCTGTCCTCGAACTCAGAAATCCACCTTTCTCTGCCTCCCAAGTGCTGGGATTAAAGGGGTGTGCCACAACTGCCCAGCCAAGGATGGTTCTATATAAACAAACATCATGCATTATCATATATCATGTCAACATAACAAATGATAAAAATATATGACTATTGTATTGTGTAAAAAAGTTAAAATTCAATATTATTTCACAATAAAATCCATGAATAACTTAGTATAGAGGGAACATGCCTCTATACCTTTACATTATATTATAATGATTATAATTTACAACCCCACAGATGGTACAGAGTGTAGAAAATCTGAGATCTGGAATACACAGGATTTTTATTTACCAATCACACTGAATATAATGAAAGTTGGCCACAGCAATTGGTCAAGAGAAAGAAATAAAGGATATACAAATAATAAAGAAGAAAGTCAAATTATCCCTTTTCCTTGGTGATAACTTTAAAAATAAAAAAATGAAATACTCTACATAAAAACTACTAGAAATAATAAACAGGCTTAGTTAATTAGCAGCATACAAAACTAACGTAAACAATCGGAAGTGCTTTTGTATTTCAGTAACAAACTTAGTGAATAAATCTGAAAAGGAATCCCATTGATACAAACTACAAAATGAAATTCTGTCATTCACAGGTAAATGAATTTACATGCAATGTATAATATAAGGTGAAGCAATCTTTAGGATGTCTGAATATTTTCTCTCATGTGAAAATTAAAAGGCAGTTGGAAAGATATTAAATGGTGATGTGTTTGGGCTGATTAGTACACATTACATTGTGCACATGCACTGAACTTGCACAGTGAATCTCACTAATTTATAAATGGTACATGTTTATCAAGAATACATTTAAATATTAACTACAGAGCTGGATGTGTAGTGTATTCCTTCTACCAAATATTTGACAGACTAAAGTAGAATGATTATAGACTAAAGACTAGTCTATATAGCACAGACCAAAATTCCATTCAACAACAACCACTACCAAAATAAATATAGTGGTAATAATATAAAACTTGGCTCTGAATTAATAGTATCTAATTTATATGCTATTTTCATCATTTATTGACTATATGACCTTGAAATTTTAAAATCTGTATTAACTTCAATTTAGGCTCATCATGGATGTGATAATAGAAATAAGCATTTTAAATAAAATTGAGAAACGATTATGAAGCATAGCACTTTAAATAGTAGATGTGTGCTCAGAGCAGCTACAGTTGGCTCCAATAGACCTCTGATGGATGATTGCATAAATTACAGTGTCCATTACCCACTGTCTGACTCCTACATCTTATTTCTAGTTTCATCACACACACACAAGGATTGTCAGGCATGGATTGTGAAGTGTGTTTTTTATGGCTATTTTTTGAAGTACTATCTTTTATTAATGCTGTGTAGTGGTGAATATATCAAATTTTCCATATGGAACATGACATAGGACCATAACCTAGCTTTCTTTTGCTTTTATATCTGGCTATTTTTTTTTCATATAAGAATGTTGTGTATATCATTCTTTCGCACTTTTTCCTCATAGCTATTATTCATTCCTCTTCCTTTAGAATGAAATTGTTATAAGTGCATAATTTCCTTTTAGAAGCTTGTGACTTTGCTTTTGCTTTTGCTTTAGCTTAATTCTTAAAATTGTATCTTAATATTCATGTTCATTAAGAAGTTCCATTAGTCATTCTTTAAGTCTCCTGGATTATGGTTTTTAGCTAGAGAATGAACTTCTCCAAAGATAAAGCAGCATATTGAGCAAACTAGAATCCAATAGAGTAGAATTTATTTCATCAGGATTCTAGGAAACACCACTTACACACAGATTCTGAACATTTAAAATAAAGTGATCAAGAAGGATCAGCGTCTGTGCTTTTACAGCAAGTCATAGTAGATATAGCTCTTCCCTTTCCTTAATAGGGTTACTAAACAGACCATCAGAGAAATGTATTGAGCATGACGTATCTGGGTTCCAGCAAGCAATTAAACAAGATTTCTCATGATGTGCTTAAGGTCAAGATAGAGGGAATATGGCCAAATACAACAGCAGTTAAGTGGAAAAGTTGCTGCTCAGATCATTTTTACCCAAATGCTTTTAATTAATGTCAGCCTGCCTAGAAGATCCCAGCCATGCAACAAGCACTCTTCATTCAGTGCCTCCAGCTTAACATTCTGGTCAATTATTTGGACAAAGAGAATGAAGCTGTATTTTCCCCATTAAAACATAAAAATAAATTGAAGTTTGACTCCTGTACTAGAGAACAAACACAATTACAGTAAAAGGGCATTCTCAAGCTACTTTGTCTTACTAAATTTATCTAAATAAAAGTTTGTGGAAATATTAGGCTATATGCATGAGTACAGAAAATACATAGATCTGCAATGCAGAAATAGGCATATTTTTATCCTGGTTGTATAACAAATCAACAATACTAAATGTCTTGCTTGACAAAGAGTTTATTAGTCTCAGTATAGTACAATCGCCAAATAAAGAAAAGGCCTATCTAAATGTTGAAGGCATTCATGGATATAGGATATTGACACTAAAATGTTCTGGTCATAGGGATTGTTTTTCCACACCCACTAGACTTTAATATCATGTTTCTATTATTATTTTAAGTAGAAGAAAGGCACATGCATTTCTATTGTTTTGCAGAATATATGAGGAGACATTTTTGCTTCTCAGAAGCATCTTCCAGCTGTCTGTTTGTTCAGTATCTTTCAAAATATCCATTTTTCAGAACTAAGGTCCAATTAAGATTAATAGCAAAATAGCCTTTTTCTCATTTTTCTTGGAGCACAATCATAATGAATAGATGCTTCATTAGTACTTTATAGAATATCGTATCAAATTTCATATTTTTGTTGTAATATGTGATTAAAAAACAAAATAATATGCAAGGTTTAAAGAGTTGCATATGCAGGTTTGAATTTCTCTTTTGGTTATTTTTTAAAGTTCTATTTTATTTTTAAATTGTGTGTGTGTGTGTGTGTTGAGGCCCAAGCTCGAGTCCCTGTTCGGGCGCCAAAATAATGTTGGGGACCGCACTAGCCCCAAGTTGGGGCGGCCAAAATGAATGTTGCAGCCCAGGCAAAATGTTGAGGCCTGGGCCGACCCACGTTTGGGCGGTCACTGTATCCTGGCCAAAGCTGCTGCTCCGGTCTGCAGATCGGGTTTCAGCAAGAGCGAGGGTGAGGGCAGATTCTACCTAATGTCTGATGTGTATGAATCTCTCTCTCTAGTCTGATGTCTGGTTCTGTCTTCTATAGTCTCCCTAATGTCTGAATCCTACTGTCTGCCTCTGCATTTTATATGTCTTACTTCTAAGCCATGCCTCTAAGTTACACCTTTAATCATGCCCTTAGGTCTTGTCTCTAACTCTGATCTCTATACTTCTAAATCATACTCTTAAGTTACACACCTTTAATCTCACACACCTTTAATCTCACACACCTTTAATCTCAAGATATCTAAACCAAGATTATCGGAGTGTTCTCAGCTGTTGTAGGCTATTGTAATTTAAGTCTCATGTCAAGGTATATGGCTCAAGATGGCTGCAAAGCTGATAGCCGCTTTCTGCTAAAAGTCGGCCCCCAACATGTGTGTGTGTGTGTGTGTGTGTTGTTTTGTGCATGAGTACAATACCTAAAGGGGCAAAAGGCATTGGATATTCCTGAAGCTGAGATTATAGGCTTTGTGAGCCACCTGATGTGAATGCTGGGAACTGAACTTCCCCATGGAAGCACAGTATGCAACTCCTAACTGCTGAGCCATCTCTCCACCCCTGCCTCTATTATATGGTCGATTAAAGTTAATCTCTTTATTGCCATAGTTCAAGGTATTACACTCAACACAATTTCTCTTAGAGTAGATATAAAAACTACAATAGTTTATATGCTTTGCTATTAACTCCACAGATATAAATTCTCACTTATTTCTTATCTCCAAAGACTCTGAAAGAGGTCTTCAGATTGGTAAATTTCTTCCACTTATGAAACTTTGTTCTCTTCCATTTTCTAACCTGTCATCTTCAACTTGTAACTTACAAGGTTGTTGAATTGAGTTAGAAAAGGAAAATAATATGAAAGGTTAGGCACTGAGTAAACCAGGCCTATAAATGGAACACTTCACTCCAATCATATCTCATCAGTTAAAGCCTGCTTATATGACCACACGTAGCTACTAAGGAGACAGGCAAATACAATATGACTGTAAAGTAAGAAGAGAAAACGGATTTAGAGTGCAGCTTGTGCTAGGTCTGTTTTCATGTAGTTTAGAAACTTCTCTGAGAATCAGGAGATTAAAAACAAACCTTGAGGTATACATTTACTAATATTTCTAAGTATCCTAACTTCTAAGTCAAAGACATTTAAAAAACTATGGCCATTAAAACCATGTTGGAATAAAGCATATGTATAAAAATTATGGAGTAGATATTGCAGAAAGAGGGAAAATTATTTAAAAATTGTAAAAGCAGAGCTTTAAAGGTGGAGATATTCAAAATATATAAAGAGCTCTTGGAATTCAATGATGAATAAAATTTTGATTAAAAAATAAGCAAAGAACTGCAATAGGCATTTCTCTAAAGCAGATAGACAAATGGATAGTATGCACATACAGAGATTCACAATAATCACTGATTAGAGAAATGAAAGCCAAAACCGTAATGAGATTCCACCTCACATCCATTTGGATAACTGCCATAATAAAGAAGAAACAATTGGAAAATTACAAATACAGGCCAGAAGTTGAATATGTTGGGACTCTTGTGAAGGATTGGAATTTAAGATGGTATTTAACCTCCAACCTAAACAATTTGGTAGCAATTAAAAAGATTAAATTAAATTAAGATCTCAGAAATTCTAGAAATATCTTAGTAATTGTACTTTCTGAGGAGGTATCCTAGGTAATTGAAATCAGAGTTTTAAAGAGATCTTTGTACTAACACTAAAGAGATCTTTATATTAACACTATTCACAATAGTCAAGGTAGAAGCCACTCACTCAGCTCTCTATAAATGGTTAAGCCAAGTGTGGAAAAAGCAACTAATGAAATATTACTCAACCTGTAAAAGGAAGGAAATTATAAAAGTCTTGGGGATATTGTATTAAATTACATATGCCAATTACAAAATAAAAATACTAAATAATTTAATTTAGATGAGATATCCACTAATTGAATTCACAAAGCCAGTGGAAAGGTATTTCCAGTGGAAAACTGGTAAGAATTCAAAGTTCTTTTTTAATGTCATAAGGCTGAATGGATACATCATAAAAAATATAGAAAACAAGAAGTAAGGAGAACAACAAATAGAGCCTTCTTGTTATAAGAAAGGATGGTCAGGGGAGATGGTGTTTTTTACTGTCCCAGAGAATGGTCTATGATGACCACACATATGGTTTTGAATAAAAAAGATGCTGAGTACATAGCAAGCCACAGTAAAAGAATAAACAACAACTAGCAAGTATATAAATGATAGCAAAACATTCAGCAGAAATTGAATGGGGAAACCCTATTGAGATAATCAGCTGGAGCTCCCTCTAGAAGTGTTCTGGGTAGAGCACAAGGACTCTTTGGGTGAGGATTCAAATAAAAAGAACAAATAACAAGAGAGTTAATATCATCAAATTGGGCATTCACAACAACCAGCAGAATCTATCAAGGGAAGTTAAGACAACTAGAATTCCTGATTGAGCCTTCTCTCCATGGATGAACTTCCACGGTTGAACATCTGACCCATTTCCCACTGCAGGCATTTTCTATCAAGGGTTAAACAATAATAACATCTGTTGGAAATGGTTTACCTTCTAGCTCTTCTCAATAACATGATGGGTTTTTTTTAAATTATTCTTTCAATGTTTTTTGTTCTTTCCTCTCTGTTACAGAGTTAGAGGGGCAGGCTATCAGGCAAGGGTCCTTGAAAGACAATTTGAAATAAACACAGTGATGTTTGAAATGGGACAGGGAGGTACTTCTAGAGAAAGCTTCAGATTCTCAGTGAGCTCAAGCAACAAATGACAATTTATAATTACAATGCACATTGAACATGCTCTTATAATTATATGCTTTATCAAAGAACACCAAGTTGAAGCTAAAGTGAAGGTAGTTTTAGTTGAAGGCAGGCATCTCTTAGGGTAGCAATTAGCTTAAATTCTTTGAGGTTGAGGACAGGTTTCTTTTGACACTGCGTTATTTATCACTTGATATGGCCATCATTGTGTGGCTGACTATTTGATGCTTCTGTTCAAATAAATTTGATGTTGCTGTTTATGGGAAATTTCTTTGGTGTGTGTGTTGATAAAACAGTCTATTTTCAAGTCTCTCCTTTATTTTTAGTTAAGACATAAACTAAAAGCTATCTCTTGATCGTGTGTGCATAAATAGTACCTTTATAAATTCTTATCTTGCCTGCTTCTGATTTTATACATGGTGAAAGACAGTACTACCCAGATTGATTTTTACTAGTGTGATGCTTACATAGTCTAAGGAGAAATGACTAGCTTCCCCTTGCTCTAATTTCAGAAATCTGACCTGTCATTCAAATCTCTGTAGCTGACAGAGCATTTACCCTTGTAAAACGGCTTTGAAAAACTCTAGGCTTAAGGAGATGAAAGGTTGTCCCTATTTACTTGATTAGTGTCAAAAGAAAGTTATGTCTTTTCAAAACTTCTTTTTTTAATAAATAAAATTCTGTGTAAAAGAGTTTTTGGCTTTTCTTAAGACTTATTTCAAAACATAAGAAAATAGCATATTTGTAGACTATAAGGAATGTACTTTGATTTATTTAGAAATGAATATAGTCATATAGTCATAAGGAGATTATATTAATTTCTACTTTAAATAACAATAGTTATTAGAAACACTAACAGTTATAATCATGCAATTGTTAGTTTCATGCCAGACACTTAGCTAGAACTTTACAGGTATTACTCCATTTAATTCTTCAGCTTCCCACAGTTTGGGCTATTATTATGACCATTTTACAAACAAAACAAAAAACCAACCAAACAAAAAAACAAAACCCTGAAACTTAGAGAAGCTAAGTAGCTCATCCAATGTCAATTCTTACAAATATATTTATTTACTTAATTTATAATGGGGCAAGGTCAAGGTCTGACTCAGCAATTAAGAGTGCTTGCTGCTCTTTCAGAGAACTCAAGATTAGTTTCTAGCATTTACATTGGTTGGCTTATAACTGCCTGTAACTCTAATGCCCTCTATGTACTCTGAAGAAACCTGCACAAATATGGCATATACTCTCACAGGCATAGATACCTACATGAAAATAATCCTTCCATATGGCTAGCTTTCATACTACAAGAATGTGATATTCATGGTGCTGTGTGTATGAGGAGGAACAGTTATCAACAGTCTTATCCAAGTGTGAACACTGTGAACTACAGTAATAACTAACATTGCAAGATACACCAATGGGTACTATAGTGGCATGAATGTTATGGAGTAACCAGTTCTTCTGTGGTTTGATTTAATGTCTACTTTACATGAGGAAACACATATCTAGTACTGTAAATATGGCTGAGAATCTATCCTGGGAGGGGGTGGTGGTGTATCGGCTCCAAAAGTAAAACTACTGTTTGTTAAATAGACTTAATATCAAATTAATTTGCCCTCCAAATTAATATTTGTATATCCATAGATTAGTATAGTTGTAAGATCTCATCAAACAACTTTTGTTGTATAGTGGATAACAAATAACAGAGAAGCTCATGACCTGTCAAAGTGTAGAGAATGAGTGACTGTTCAAAGGGTTATGTAAGTAAAAAGCTCCATGTCAAGATTGGGTAACCTTTTATGAAGTTGTTGGCTAGTGAGGCCACATAGAACTTCTAAATGTTACAGGATATTGCTGTTGGTCTTCATTACTTTCCAGAACTTAATGGTGAGACCCTAATGGTGGGACAACCCGTTAATTTATTCTGATAAATAAGAATAGTAATAAACTGACTTCTAATGACTTAAGAGTGTATCCATAGATTAGTACACCTCTCAAGCCTCATCAGAGAAGCTTTTGCTTGAAGTAGATGGAAATTAACACAGAGAACTACAACTACTCAACATATAGAGATTAGGAGACTGTGGAATACTCAGCCACGAATAGGACATCTGTATCATACTCTGCTGGGGGTGAGCCCGGCATCTAGTTCCCCAAGGAAGACAGTGAAAGGGCGTATGGAGTTGGCGTTCAGGACCAAAAGCTCCTTAATTTGGCAATTTAAGTCGTTACTTAAATCTTTGCTATTCTGTGAAAAAAGCCGTTGGCTTCTGACAAGTTAATTGCTGAAAATGGCAGCAGGAGATTAAGAAAAAACCATTTAGTTATGTGGGCCCTTTTCTCTCTGACTCAAGGAACCCTTGCATGCCAGGCAAGATGTTCAGAGATCATTAACTCTTTTGAGCCAGAGAGAAAAGAAAAGAAGAGAAGCCAGATGTGTGTATGTGTGTGTGTGTGTGTGTGTGTGTGTGTATATGTATGCATGTGCACATATACATACAGTTGGTCTGACCACCTGTTTCATCTATTTCACAAGTGTACATACATATGTATATACATATATATGTATGTTTGTATGTGTATATAAATATGTATATACATATAGATAGACATATATGTATGCATTTATGTGTGTGTGCATATATTTGTGTATGTATATGTATGTATGTGTGTGTGTATACACACACAAACACACACACATTTGGTGGATGGAACAGAGCTCCAACAGCCATACTTTATTTCTTCTCTCAGCTTTTTTATATCTTCTTACACAAAAGTTCTTTATAAAATTACCTCATAGAAAAAATATTACACAAAAGGGGAGTTACAGGTTGTTGATAGTAAGTTCAAAGCAGTGTTTCATTCTATAAGTTAAAAGCAACAATTTCACATGGTCATTCTGTATCATAGTATATACCTGTGGCTTCATCCTTGGACTTTATCTAGAATTAATATTTTTCCTTGATCACAAATCTGTTTCTCTTCTTAGTGTAATTTATGAAAGTTCATTGTATTCCTTATTATGCAACCTTTACTTATTATGCTATGAGTAAGGGGCACATTCTATTCTTGATTCTAACTTTATTACATCTTTCTGGCAAAATAACTAAAACTATTTCCTTAAGCTTTCTTCCTAAAATTATTTGAATCAAACTAGGAATACTATAAAGTCAATGATTTATGTAAACAGCATAAATTCATGAAAGTTTATCTCATGTTGATCTGCTAGAAATTTGCCCAATAGGGTGGGCTGATTCCCAGAAATTATTAGGCTATGTAATAATGGCAGAAAGGGCATATTAAGAATGAGAAGCAATCCTGAGGTGAAGTCTTTGGGGCTGTACCTCTCCATAGTGCACCCATCACTGCCAAATGCAAAATGATGGTCCTTCTCCAGGAAACTCGCTTGTTTGCCATAGCCTTTTCTAGGTGGCTGCTGTTAATCTCCTTCCACCAAGGCTCAGATATTGTCATGGAAAAGAAATAGAACGATTATGAGTACCAGAAATGGTGGATAACGACAATGAAAAAAATGGATCCATATTGCACATATGAACTTACAGCACCTAAGAGACCATACACAATACTTATGCAAATGCAAACCTCATCCTTAGCTGAGGATCTATTGGCAATTGATAGCTGCTGTGAGAGGAAGTCATTTTTCTTTAAGGGTGTTACTCCTGGTAGCTTGACTAGGTACCAGGAATATCACCATGTCCCAGAGTACTTGGACAACAGAAATTGCACATAATGGGCTAAAAAAATAGATTAAACAAAAGACACAAAATTAAGTATGTAGGGAAATAGGGATGGATATGGGAGAAGTTGGGAGAATGTGATCAAAATACATTGCATGCATGCATGAAATTCTAAGAAAATAGTAATATTTATTTCATTCATAAAAATAAAGCAAATACTTTAAAAGTATTTGAAATGTACTTGAAAAATGAAGTAAGTGAAATATGCAACAAAATTTAAGCTCTACTCATTGCTGCTGACTCGGGAAAAGTAGGTATTCTCTTTGTGAGGCAAGGGTTATAGTTGATCATATTTTTCTGAAATAAAATACCAACTATCCAACCAAAGCAATTTTTACAGCCCTGTGCTAGTCAGCTTTGCATTAATGAAGCAAATACTAGTGACTAATCAACTTGTGAAGGGAGAAAAAGTTATTTTCACTCATAATTTCAGAACTCTCAGTGCATGTTTAGTTGGATTCATCACAGTAAGAGTGATGAGGCAGCTGCACCCAATGGGACAGACAGCCCATTCACTCTCCCAGTGGAGAGTCAAAAGAGAGAAGCATCCTGATTCAGAAGCCTCTAAATCTTCATCACCTTTTCATAAGCCATGGAATAAGGTTCTGGAGTACATTGAAAATACAGAAATATGGCAGGTCTCCTATCATTCTTATGTCTTATACTTTGTGTTGTTGATTCTGTTTCTGCAACAGATTTTTACTTTAGACAGAATTCATGTTTGTTTCTTCATCAAATAAGATTCTCATTTTCTTCATCATTCTTGACCTCTGGACATTCTGCTTATCTGTTTCCTTAAGAAAAGAAGTTCCAAGGATGAATAAAAGACAATCTTCAGATTTTTCTTTCAAGGATTATTTGAATTATCTAACATTTACAAGATTTCATTACCAATGACTTATGTTTGTTTATTTATTTATTTATTAGTCTAAGAGTGCTATGTTTACTGACTACTGTAACCTAAATAGTCTCAAGAAATGGGGCCTCTTAAGTTTTCAAAGTGGGTAAGAATTACCCACAAATAAAGTCAAAATGGATATTTTAGTTAAGTGGGTCAAGGCAGGAGGGCTTGTTGTTTGTCAGGGCTTTTCTATTTTCTACATCACCTCCACTTTGGTTGAAGTGTGGCTACAGTTAATCTCTATGAGTAAATTAACTTGTGTCTCTCTAGAATTTGAGTGACTCAAACAGTAATTGCCTCACTATCTAAATTAATTTTTTCAATATATAAAACAGGTTATGTTCTTTGGATTATTACAGCTCTGTCATCTAAAGGAAAAATTAATTCAAACTTTAAAATGACTAAAGCCTTCCTTTACAGAGATTTTTTATTATGTGAACCAGGAAAGTTGGCATTTATACAGAATCTAAAAGGACCCTTTAGGGTTTCTGTTTAAATGAAACAAAATCATAAAGGCAGAGTGGTGACAGAGCAATGATTGGCACGGGATGATTATTTTAATTCTTAGTTGTCTATAGTTAGTCACAGCTACTCAGGGAAATTCTCTCAGAATCATTGAAACAGGCTGAGACACCATTGACTTATCTCGGTCTGTAGTGAGGAGGGGTTGACAGGAATGAGAGGTGAGAAAGTAGTGTTGAGAATGTACTATATGCATTATGAATTTCAAATTTAATGAATAAAAAGTGAAATTCTTCAGTCCTATGTGGGACACAGCTCAGTTTTAACCTCTCCCTCATATAATACCTCTCCCCCCAGAATGATCTGTCTATAGTTAGATCTCTAAAGCTAATCTTCCCTCAGGACTAAAGGATGTAAAGGAAAAGTGTCTGCATTGCAGGGTGAGCACCAAGCCAGCTTTGCTGCTTGTCTGGTGCTGACTTTGCTACAGCTGAATCTTTATCTAAAGTCTCAGTTTCATCCCTATGTTCATTACTGGATGTCTACTTTATGTCTTATATCTTAGCTATGTATCTTGGCAGCCTGACTGATTTCTAAAGCAATTGGTTTTTCCTCCTACCCTCAAAGGAACACTACTGATCTACACACTGAAAAGTATTGAAGTACTCATATCTGGTTGGCTTTTCCCCTTTCAGATCTCAACACTATAGGCTCCTTCTACACAAATCTCAATGGGACGTTAGGATTATTTCAAATTTTCCATGGCCAGAAGTTTGAAAGTTTTGTGAAACTTTTGTTAAATTATTCATTCATCACACTATGCATTCATCTAGAAATTCTTTCATGCATTTACCAATTCATTTATCAAACATTCTAAAAAGCATCTATACCCCAGGATTTTTTTTTTTTTTTTTTTGCAATACTGTTGAGAATGCCTAGAATGACCATTAATGTTTTGTAGAATTAAAATGACAGCATCGTGTACTCATGAAGATGACCAAAGACAATTTTGAATAAACAACAGTTTCATAATGTTAATTAAGGAGTATTAAAAACTATTGAACAGTGGTGATTTCAAACTAGTACACAAAATGTTCTTATATAAAAAAGTATGAGTAGTGACAGGCAAGCAGAACACGTTTCTTGTTTTAAGATTCACAAAACTAACAAGGATTTTTGTTGTTGTCTCCTTTATTATTTATGATTCTCTCCAATACTTTCATTTCTTATATTCAGATTTTGACTTTTATTTTTTTATGCTTCAGCTTTATTGGCATAGTTGAGAAATAAGATTGTCATCATCAGAGAGGGTTTCTCTGGCCGCTGTTGGGAGCAGATGCAGAGACCCACAACGAAGAATTAGACGGAATTGGAGATCTCCACTGGATTCCCTCCCCTTTGATCTCAAAGGACTCTGTGAAAGAAGTGGTAGGGAGAATAATTGTAAGAGCCAGAGAGGTGAAGAATTTCAAGAGAACACAGCCCACAGAATCAGCTAAGCCAGGCCCACAGCAGCTCATAGAGACTAAATCAGCAATCATGGATCATGCATAGGTCTACACTAGGTCCTCTGCATATATGTTATGGTTGTTAGCTTGATGATTTTGTGTAACTGCTAATACTGGGAGTGGAGCTGTCCCTGACTCTTTTACATGCTCTTGGGACCCTTTCCATCCTACTGGGGTTGTTTTGCCCAATCTTGATATGAAGGTTTGTGCCTAGTCTTATTGTATCTTGTTATGCTATGTTCAGTTGATACCCCTGGGAGGTCTGATCTTTTCTGAAGGAAAATAGAAGAGCAGTGGATCTGGGGGAAAGGGGAGCCAGGGGATAACTGGAAAAAGTGGAGGGAGGGATGTATTCTATGAGAGAAGAATAAAAAGAAATTGGCTGAAAATTTGGCTCAGCCATTAAAGGCTAGACTCAAAAACAAAAAGATAAGAGAAATAAAATTGCATATATTTAGTGCCTCCTGCCATGTTTTGACATCTGTGTATGGTGTGAACTGATCCACATCTAAGCTTATTAACATATTCATGATCTGAGTTACTTTTTTTGAGACAACAAAATTGAGATCAAGTCTTTTAACACATTTCTTTTTTTAATATAATTTTTTTATTTTATATTTTATTTACATTTAAGATTCCATCCCCTTTCCCCATTTCCCCTCCCTAGAAAACCCCTGTTCCATGCCCCTCCTTTCCTTTTTGCTTTTATACAATTGTTTTTTAAATGTTTTAACAAATTTCAAAGGCACATTGCAATGTTATCAGCTACAATTCATCTACCCCACCTTAGGCCTCCATGAATAAGTCTACCTGAATAATGAAAATCAGTATTTATTAACACAAATGAACAACTCCCATCTCAAAGGAGTAACAGGTGATTTATTATGGAGTCAAATATAAGTGACCATGGCCTAGGAACACAGGGTCAGATTGCCCCAAATGTCATGTCCAAAGGTCTAGAGTTTGGTGAAGTTTTATACTAAAAGAACAATGAAAGTATAAATTATTACAAATATATTGTGTCATATATCAGGTAGGAGGGATAGAGCAAGCGGGGAAAACTACTATAAGCCTCAGATGCAGTCTGAAACACTTAGTTTTTTTGTTGGTTGAAAATTTGAAGTTTGTTAATACATTTGAAAGATTTTTCCTAATGATCACAAAGACCTTAGGTCCTGCACAGATTTGAACAATAAATACTTATTAAGAAGGCTAGAGGTGTTCCAAGATCATGTGTCTCTGAACTTGCCACATTCCTGTCTCTCTACATCAATGAGGTTCTTGTATCAAGTTCAGTGGGAAGTTGATTCTTTTCAGGAACTTCTCCATTTTACCAACATTGTTCCATTTTTCTTATTACCCATCAATGACAACCATACTACTCTTCTTTTAAGTTCAATTTTAAATTTTCTCATCTGAGTGAGAGCATACAATATTTATACTTTTATTTATTCCTAATTTTGCTTAGTGTAATGCTTTCTGAGTTCATTAATGCTCTCACAAATGACAGGAGTTCCCTTTTAAGGCTAAATAATATTCTGCACATAATATATACATATATATATGTATGTATACATACATATATACATATATATTATACAGTAAATTATTAAATACTGTATATTTAAGGCTAAATAAAATTCCAAAATATGTCAAGGGGCATATTTTTTATACATCATCCATGAACACCTACTCTGACTCTACATGTTGGTTATTGTACATAATGCTATAATATTATAATATGCATGTCTGTTCAAGATACTACTTTCTATTCCCTTGTTAACTCAAGTTCGCAGAATAAAGCCATGCCTACAGTAAAATATGCTATAAGGCTGAGTAATTAGAGCCTCTATCAGTATAGAATACTGTTGGAACATTGCAGGTACAGAGCTCAGATTAACTTGAGCAAGCTTAACCGCTAAGTAGTCATTTATGATCTGCTTCTATGTGTGACCTATCCTATAACTATTAGATAACTTTTATTTTGTGGTTGTATGAAGAGACCCTTAGTTTCCATGAACCATAAAGCTAGAGGCATTGTCAAGTCATATCTGAAGCTAGAGCAGGGCTTTCCCTATTTTGCCATAGCCCAATTGCCTGGTATACACCAATGTGTTTGAAAGGTGCCCTAACTATGACTTTTTTTTTTCTGTTACTATAAAACCTACATCCACTGCAATGGATTATATATCAATAAATCCTATTGGGTTATTATGAAGTTGAATGCCCTTACCACATTAATTGTTTCTCTTGAGAGACCTTTTCCTGGCTTTCTGTAATGAATCTGATTCCTGGCAGCATGTGTTGTTAAATCTACTAGATGAATTAGACCACACTGTTCACTGATGTAGGTTTAGCCTGTGTCTGCATCATTGTACAAGCTGAGAGTTTGCCTGATTTCAACTGGGGCTTTCCTGGGTGTCACATCTGCTGTAAAGCTGCCAATATTCAATATTCCACGGACAAATCTCAAGAAGAATTAGTAAATAAATAACTCAGCTTCCCCTTCTGCTAGTGGATTATCTGACATGTACACCATGGCATCCTTAGCCTTTCAGAAGGCCTCTAGGAGCAAACACTCCATTGAGATCACATGTTCACCATATTACTCTATTTAGTGTTTTTCTTCCCTGAACCATTCCCTTCACTACCTTACACCCCTGGGAGGAATTTCCAGGTAACCTATCTGCAACTACTTTCTTATCACTGGATCAGCTTTTGGAGGTATCCTTTAGTTTCCCATCTCATAGTATCATAGGCTTTGTTTTGTAGATTCATCATTTGCATTTGTATTGCTGCCTAGAAGGATACCTGGAATACTGACAATTATCTACTCAGAGGGTAAGATTTTATAATGTTTTCAAAAGTGGATTATCATTAGGAATGATATAAATATTTTCTAGAGCTATAGAAATAAATACACGATGCATTTTGCTATTAAGTAAAAAGAATTCCCCCGACACACACCAAAATAAAGAAGACATTAAGACATTTTCCTCTTGCTTCAATACGTGTCAAAACATTGCAGAGATTTTTATAATTGTGTGCAATTATTGTGTCAATTAAAGTGAAATAAAGGTCTGTAGTGAATAGAATCCTATTATAATGTCTTATTATTGAATGCTATAGATTTTACAAAGCATATTCTGTAGTGTTACTATGTACATACTTGCAGAAAGAAATGCTTGTTTATTTTATAGTATTAAATTAAAACCTTAGAGAGAATCCCTTCACTGCCTTGCATAATGTTTTTATGGAGTAAAAATGTTTTGAATCAGGTAGCTAAGAAGTTATTAATAGTAACTTGCCATACTTGAAATTTATTAAAATAGATTCTATTTGAGGATCATTTGTTTTCCAGTTTTCTCTTAAGTCTAAACTTAAAAAGAACTAATTATCTTGGCACATATATCATAGTACACCCATTAGCATTTTAAAGTCACTTTTAGTTGCTATAAACAAGCATTTTAAAGAGAAAGGTACAGCTTTTTTAGTGAAGGCATAGTAAAATTAGAAATAGAATTTAGTTTTGTGACATGATTCAAACATGACTAGAATGCCATTGTGGCTAAGCTTTTTTGTAAGAATATATTCTCTGTACTACTTACAAGGCTGTCATAGAAATCTCTGATTTTTTTAAAATAAAATGTTCAAAAATCAAGTTACATGTGAGCCCAAACAATAGGTGCAGGGAATGATGGTGTTAAATGTGGCTTCTTAATCAGTAGAAAATGCAACTTTTTACCAATACCATGCAGTTTTTATCACTATTGCTCTGAAGTACAGCTTGAGGTCAGGGATGGTGATTCCCCCAGAAGTTTTTTAATTGTTGAGAATAGTTTTCACTATTCTGAGTTTTTTCTATTCCAAATGAATTTGAGAATTTCTCTTTCTAACTTTGGGAAGAATTGAGTAGAGATTTTAATGGGGATTGCATTGACTCTGTAGATCTCTCTTGGCAAGATGGCCATTTTTACTATTTTAATCCTTCCAATCCATGAGCATGGGAGATCTTTCCATTTTCTGAGATCTTCTTCAATTTCTTTCTTCAGAGACTTGAAGTTCTTGTCATTCAGATCTTTCACTTGCTTGGTTAGATTCACACCAAGGTATTTTATATTATTTGTGACTATTGTGAAGGGTGTCATTTCCCTAATTTCTTTTTCAGCCTGTTTATCTTTCACATAGAGGAAGGCTACTGATTTGTTTGAGTTGATTTTATATCCAGCTACTTTGCTGAAGTTGTTTATCAGGTTTAGGAGTTCTCTGGTGGAAGTTTTGAGGTCACTTAAGTATACTATCATATCATCTGCAAATAGTGATATTTTGACTTCTTCCTTTTCTATTTGTATCCCTTTGACTTCTTTTTGTTGTCTAATTGCTCTGGCTAGGACTTCCAGTACTATATTGAATAGATAGGGAGAGAGTGGGCAGCCTTGTCTAGTCCCTGATCTTAGTGGGATTGCTTCAAGTTTCTCTCCACTTAGTTTGATGTTGGCTACTGGTTTGCTGTATATTGCTTATACTATGTTTAGGTATGTGCCTTGAATTCCTGATCTTTCCAAGACTTTTACCATGAAAGAACCCAGATGTCCTTCAACAGAGAAATGGATACAAAAAAATGTGATACATTTACACAATGGAGTATTTACTACTCAGCTATTAAAAACAATGAATTCGAGAAATTCTTAGGTAAATGGATAGAACTAGAAAATATCATCCTGAGTGAGGTAACCCAATCACAAAAGAACACACATGGTATTCACTCACGGATTATTGGATATTAGCCCAGAAGCTTGAAATACCCAAGATTTAAATCACAGACCACATGAAGCTCATGAAGAAGGAAGACCAAGTGGGGATTCTTCGGTCCTTCTTAGAAGGAGTAACAAAATACTCAAGGGAGCAAATATGGAGACAAAGTGTGGGACAGAAACTGAAGGAGAGGCCATCTGGAGACCATTCCAACTGGGTATCCATCCCATGTGCAGTCACCAAAGGTAGATGTTGGTGCAGATGTCAGGAAGTGCATGCTGACATAGCCTAATATAGCTGTGTCCTTGAGGTCAGCCAGAGTCTGACATATTCAGAAGCAGATGCTCACAGCTAACCATTGAACTGATCAAGGGGTTCCCATGTAGGAGTTAGAGTGAAGACTGAAGGAGCTGAAAGGGTTTGTGGCCCCATGAGGAGAGCAACAATACCAACCAACCAGAGCTCCCAGGGTCTAAACCACCAGCCTGGGAGAACTTAGGGAGAGACCCTTGGCTCCAGCTGTATATGTAGGGGAGGATGGCCTTGTCAGGCATAGGTAGGAGACGAGATCCTTGGTTCCATGAAGGCTGGATGCTGGGGGGGTGGAGGGGTATCTGAGGGTGGGGAGGTGGGAGTGGGAGGGTAGGTGGGGGCATACTCTCATAGAAGCAGGAGGAGGGGGGATGGGATAAGGGGTTCCTGGGTTGTGGGGGGAATGGGGTAAGGGGATAAAATTGTAAATGAAAATATTATATTCAAAAAAAGGGGGAAAAAGAAAAGCTGTTAGAACCAACATCTTTAATAAAATGTCAACCCTCTAAAAAATTATCTTGATACTAAAATTTGTTATGAGAATTGTACATTGCAGAATACACAGCCTTGGTGTATCTACTCATCAAGCAAGCTATGCAGACCTGCTCAAACCTCTGAGGTCCTGGAATTCCAATTGGATGAAGTGAAGACACAGCGTCAGAGCCTTATCAATTTACTCCTTCCCCCACCCCTCTTCTAATATCTCAATGCCCGTAATCAGCTTGAAGATGTTAATGAAGAGTCAGCACCCCTATTCCCTGGGCTTGGGGACTAAGGTAGTTAATATTGGGCTGTCTTTCTAGGGAAAAGTAGCAGCTTTTGTGGGAATAGGGAGGATTAGCTAGGACTTATTGCATAGCCATAACCTATTGGTAGAAATCTGTATAATTAATATTAAGATGAAGTTATAATTTCTTAAATGGTACAAAATTTACTTTGATTTCAAATTTAAGGTTTCCTTCGGTATGAGCTCCTTATTGACATAAAAGTGAGATGGATATTGATACTTTCATAGGCATTGTGCCTGTATAACACACTTAGGAATACAAGGCCTAGACCCAGTCCTTCTTTAACTTTTTTGACTGATTTGAGATGGTTAGCCTGTGAGTTAAGGGACTATAGCAAATTCATGGCTTGGAGTTTATTATTAGGGTGTTTTCTATATTTTATTTAGAAATAGCTGAAAGGAGTTAACAGACAACAGTCCTGATTACCTTACATGGATAGTTGGTTTTCAAAACGTCAGAAGTCCACAGAACTGACTTTACAAACATTTCTGTATAATGTTCATTTTGATTAGAGACCTGTCTGCTCCTGACAGCTTCCTGTATTGGATTCTAAGAAGAAATTGAGCAGAAATATACTAGAAGAAAAATTTTAAACAAAGAAAAAGAACATAATAGAGAAACAAAAGCAAAATAGGTAGATATGAATTAAACCATATCAACAATCAGTTCGAATGTCAACTCATGTTGTGTTCTGTCAGAATAAGTAAAAACTAGACCAAGTCATATATTATTTAAAATCAATTGTTTTAAAGAAAAGGACACATGTGCTTCAAAAATCAATACATTGTAAATGTTTTGCTGCATTAACTCTATTTCAGACAAAGAGGAGTTGATTTTTTTAGGTTCTTTTTATTTTTTAAAATCACTTTACATCCTGATCATAGCCCTTCTCCCTCATTTCTTCCCAGTCCCACCCTTACAGATTTGTCCCCCGACTGCTCCCACCCCTTCTCCTCAAAGAGGAGCCCTCACTGGGAACCACCACATCCTGGGGCAACTCATCCCAACAGAAGACAGAGAGAACTTGAGGATTTTAGGCCTGCGAAGTTTTCAAGGATGGGTAGAGTGTCGTATTACATAAGGATAAAAACTTCAATATGCAAAGAAAATACAATATTTTATACCTGTAATAAAGCATTTATGTAATGAAATAGAGAATAACAAAATCTAAAAAAGTGATTTTAAAAGATCAAAAATCAATAAGCCTATAGCTAAGATAAAGGATTCAAAAGAGAACACTTACTAATTTCATAAATAAAGAAGAAATCTACAGATTCTATATGTATTAAAGTTGTAACAATGAAATATTAATAGTACCATACCACAATTTGATGGCTTAGCTCCAATACATCATCCCCTTCAATACCTGCTGTGCCCAGCAAGAAACTGTTTCTTTTATGAAAAAGTGTTGCATGTGTTTTTGATAAATTAAAAAGGGAAATCAACAACTAATTTATTTTTTTAAAATCACGAAGCACTGGGCCCACATAGGTTCCCCAGCGAATTCTATCAGACATTTATCAAAAACTAACATGTTTACCTCTCTGACCTTTTAGAAGATCATAGCAGAACATGTCCTAACTCATTTAGAGACATCAGTACTACACTAATGCTCATACAGTGCAGTCATTACAAGAAGACAGCACTAATGCAGAAACATTAAGTTCTCAGAAAATATTAGTTGAGTTCAACAGTATATTAAAAATAATTGTACTCTATGGCCAGAAAGATTTATCTAAAGTCTGACAGGCTCATTCAATCATAGAAAATTCATTAATAAGGCTCATGATACTAGCAGGCTAAAAATAAAGAGAAAAGGTAGGCGGTTACATCTATAAGTCCATTTAAAAATTGGGTCAAAATTGTTTTGTTTCCTGTAATGTACATATTTTAAAAAATAAGCAAAAGCTTCTTTTAACAACTTTAAAAAAATCAGGGTCAATACTGTCACAATATGGCTTCTTCACATTTTCAGCCGTAAATGTGATACAATTGCAATACATTTCTTCCTTTTCTATTTGTATTCTTTTTCTTTAAAAAAAAAATCATTGTTTCAGTAAGTGCTTTGAGCATTATATTTAAAAGCAGTAGTGTTAGTGAACAGTCCTGTCTCCTGATTTTCATAGGATCACTTAAGACAACTGTGGGTTTGTTACACATAACCTTTATTATGCTGAGGTATGTTTCCTCTAGTCCTATGCTTTCTAGGACTTTTGTTATGAAGACATGTTGGATTTTGTTAAAGTCTATTAATTTATCTATTGAAATGATCATATGATTTTTTCATCTTTAGACCCATTTATATAAATTTTATTTTAATTTTAGTTTTTTACTTATTCACTTTACATTCCTCTCACTGCCCTCCTTTGGTCATCCCTTGCCACAATCCATCACCCATTCCCAATCCCCGATCTCCTTCTTCTCTGAGCAGGTGGGGGCCCACCCTGGCACTTGAAGTATCTGCTATGCTAGGTGCTTTCTTTCCCACTGAGGCCAGACAAGGCAGCACAGGTAGAAGAACGTATCCCATGTACAGGCAACAGCTTTTGGGATAGCCCTCATTCCAATTGTTCAAGATCCACAGGAATACCAAGCTGCACAATTGCTTCTTATGTGTGGGGAGGCCTAAGCCTTTGGTTAGTGGTTCAGACTCTCAGAGCCCCAAGGATCCAGGTTATTTGACTCTGTTGGTCTTCCTGTGGAGTTCCTATCCTTCCTCCTATTCTTCCATAAGAGTCCCCAAACTCTACCACTATTTGGCTGCGGGTGTCTATTTCTGCTGGGTGAAGCCTCTCAGAGGACAACTTGTTCTTGTCTGAAAGCATAACATAATATCATTAATAGTGTTAGGGATTGGTCTTTGTTTAAGGGATGGGTGTCAAGTTTGGCATGTTATTTGTTGGCCATTTCTCTCAGTCTCTACTCCATCCCCTGTTCCTGCATTTCTTGTACAGAAGATAAAGTTTGGGTCAAAAGTTTTGTGGGTGGGTTGATGTCCCTATTGATCCACTGGGGTTCCTGCCTAGCTACAGAAGGCTGCCTCTTCAGGTTCTATATCCTCATTGTAGTGAATCACAGCTAAGGTCACCACCATTGATTCTAGAGCACCTCCCTTATCCCAGGTCTCTCTCTCATCCTGAAGATGGCCCCTATCTCTTCACCCCTGATAGTTGCAGATTCCCATTCATTTTCATGGCCATCTAGCCATTTCCCCTGTCCTTCCCCACACCTGATCCTGAACACCAATTCCCTCCCCATGTCCCTCCCTTCCAATTTCCTCCCTTCATTTGCCTCTTATGACTATTTTATTCCCCCTTTTAAGTGAGTCAATCTTCCTTATTTGGGCCTTCTTTCTTGCTTAGCTTCTTTAGGTCTGTGAAATGTAACATGGTAATCCTGTATTTTATGGCTAATATTAACTTTAAAGTAAGTTCATTCTATGCATGTCCTTTTGGGACTATGTTACCTCACTTAGAATGATATTCTCAAGTTTCATCCATTTGCCTGAAAAATTCATAATTTCTTTGTTTTTAATAACTGAATAGTAACCACATTTTCTTTATTCATTCTTCAGTTGAGAGGAACATCTAGATTGTTTCCCATTTCTGGCTATTATGAAGAAAGCTGGTATGAACATAGTTGAGTAAGTGTCTTTGTGAGATATTAGAGTGTCTTTTGGCATTTATATAATTTATTTCATGTATTTACTTGCATATGGAACTATCCTTGCATTTGCAGGATAAAGTCAACTTGACTGCGATTAATGATCTTGATATCTTGATATATGCCTGTATTTTGTTTGCTAGTGGTTGTTTTGTTGTTGTTTTGTTTTTTTATGAAACAGGGTCTCTCTATGCAGCTCTGTCTACCTTGGAACTCTCTATGTAAAAGAGATTTTATCCTAAAACTAACTACAGTCAGCCAGTCTTTGTATCTCAAATGTTGAAATTAAAGGTGTGAGCCACCACACTCAGAAGTTTACTGTTGTGTTGTTGAGAATTTTTGCATAAATATGCATCAGGAATATTGGCTGGTAGTTTTGATTGTGTTGTGTCTTCACCTACTGTTAGAGTAATACTGGCACTGTAGAAGTGCTCCTTTCATTTCTATTTTTTATATAAATAATTTAAGGTTATTGGTTGTAGACATCCTTTAAAAACTAGTAGAATTATCTATAACCCCACCTAGATTTTAAATTTTTATTTGTTGAATTGCTTTTGTTCTTCATTTTTTTTTAGTAGTTGGAAGGTTTTTATTATGATTTCAATCACTTCTTTTGCTATGTGTCTGTATAGGTTGTTGAATCTACTTGGTTTAATTTTCATAGTTTAGATGAATCTAGAAATCATCTATTTCTATCAAATTTTCAAATTTAATGGAGTATAAGTTTATTTAAAACTTGAAATTCTTTCATGTAGGTCATGCTTCCTTGTCTATTCCTGATTCTGTTGATGTGGTCTCCCTCTCTGTGTGTGTCTCTGTCTCTCTCTCTGTCTCTGTCTCTCTGTCTCTGTCTCTGTCTCTGTCTCTCTCTCTCTCTCTCTCTCTCTCTCTCTCTCTCTCTCTCTCTCTCTCTCTGTGTGTGTGTGTGTGTGTCTGTCTGTCTCTCTCTCCCTCTCCCTCTCCCTCTCCTCTCCACTCTTCCTTTTTCCCTATCCACTCCCCTCCCTGCTTTCCTTTCTCCCCTCTCTCCTCTTCCTCTCCATTCCCACATACCTATTAGTTGGAATCCAAATAAGTTACTTTCTAGAAATGGACAAAATACTTCAAAAGTTTATATAAAGAGACAAAATACTCCAAATTATCAGCATAATATCTATCCAGACCACTATTAGAAAAAATGTTGAGACTGTTGGACTTTTAGTCTTATTATATAGCCACAGCTACCGACATCAAAAAATATAGTATTATAGAAAAAAATAGGTGATTGATGGTGAAACTAGAATAGAGATCACAAACACATAACTTCTATAAATATAATCGTTCTAACAAAGTGATTATATTTAAATGGAGTGAAAAGTTTTTCCATATGTGACACTGAATTAACACTTTATGTTTTCCAAGTCTCTCAAAATATAACTTAAGAATGTAATTTAAAAGAACCAACAACTTTGGTGTGCGAGAGAGAGAGAGAGAGAGAGAGAGAGAGAGAGAGAGAGAGAGAGGCGGAGGAAGAATGATACAAACACAGATTTCTCTATAGTATATGTCATCAGAGACATCAACAACAATGGACCTGCTAGAAGTATAAAATCTGGAACATGGGTATCACTATGTGCTGATGAGTTTGTGTAATGATACTATTCATTGCTGGTGGTGGAGTACTCAGTGTAGGTACTTCAGATATATTTGGTAGTTTCTTACAAGACAACATTCTCTCTTAGAACATGATCAATCAATCATGCTCCCCTGCATTCCCTCAAAGGAGATAGAATTCTTATCCATACAAAATCTTCACAGGATTATTTATAGCAGCTTTCCTCACACTTGCTTAAATTTGGGGTCAAAAAGCAACAAAAGTATTCTTTAGAAGGTGAATAGTAAGTAATCTGTATCTTATCTAGGCAGTGGAATATCTTTGATTGCTAAAAGAGGGTGAACTATTAATCCAGAAAATGTATTGAGAACTTACATGGATATTACCTAGTGAGAAAAACCCATTTTGAAAATGCTATATAGACTTTATGATTGTAAGCATGTAGGATTTAAAAACAATGATTCCATAATGTGGCAAGGGATGGGTGAGTAGAACAAAGATTTTAGGAAAAAGAGAAATTATTTTATATTATAAGATTAGTTGCATATATGTGCCATTTTACTTATTTTTCTAAACCACTAAGAGACCCCTAATGATATTGGGTGCTAATAACGCAACAGTGTAAACTTACCAGCTGTAACAAATATACTACTCAAACATGGATTGGGATGTTGGGAGTTGCTTCTGTGGTGAGGGAGAGATGGGGGTTCTTTCTGTACTTTCAGCTAATATTGCTGTAACTATAAAACTGCTGCCAATGATAAACTATTTTAAAGAAGACAAGTATATTTTTGAATAATATGTATGATAAAATGTCATATCTATGAAGGCTAAATAAATTTACAATATGAATATATGTCCACATATTTTGGTAGTTTGAAAGAGAGGTCACCCATAGTCTGGGCACTTGAATACTTGGTGCCCGTTTGGTGGCACTCTTTGTGGAAGATTAGAAGGTGTGCCCTTGCTGAAAGAACTATGATTTTGGCTCTCAATTCCATTTCTTTGCCCCCTGCTTGCAGTTCTAGACGTGAGCCCTCTGCATCCCATTTGCCCCAGTTTGTTGCTTGCTGCCATGCTCCCCCACCATGACAGTTTCTGTCCTTTTGAAATCATAAGCCCAAATAAACTATTCTATAAGTTGCCTTCATTATGATGTCTTATTACAACAGAAAAGGAACTAATATGCACGCACACAAATTAAATTATATGTACAAAAGTACAATTAGGAATAAGAATTATAGAATTGTAGAGTTTTTTAACCTCTGCTTTTGACTATTTTACATAGATAATTTTACATAGATAATACAGGCACTGCTATAAGAAAAGAATTTTAAGAGTTAGACAAATAACATGTCACTTGGCTATGTATATTTTTGAGATCTGGACCACATTTCTTAGCCAACTTCTTTGTATTTTGAGAATTACTGAGAAAGTTCATGGAAAAACATGGACACTGGCAGGCCACATAAATACTTGATGAGTTTCACTTGAAGGAACCTCATTCCTGTGATGTCTTCACCATCAAATATGTGACTTTTAGCAAAGAATTTAATTTTCTTGGGTTAATTTAATTCCTGGTAAATACTAAGCCACTGTAGTCATCTGAATTCCTTGCTTTCATCATTATGTTTTATGTAATAGATAAAACCAGATGAAAAATATTATTTTTATATGCTGAAAGCATCCATGTTTCAACTTAAAGACATGTGTATAAATTAGGAGGAGAGGACCATGAAGACAGTGAGATTTTATCAAAATTGAAGTCACAAACTGACTACAGCCTAATGTTCTGTGCATTATTATGAGTGTGAAGAACATGAAATTGAAACAAAATACAAAGATGAAATAGAGTTAGCTCATGGTAATTCAACTAACACCAACATTAAAAGTGGGATATATAGACCCATTGCAATCATGTTAAAGGGAGGTATTGCAGTATTAGCATTAATAATATTCAGAAAGTAACAACTAATTCAAACATTTCAGAATAGCTACCTGAATCTGAGGTTCATGTGTGGGTACCCTGAGCCTGAGGATAGCTACCACATTATTCTTTCCCAAAAGTAAGTAGATTCATTAGTCACTAGAAATCTTTCCATCTCAGAATAGCTGAGGTAATCTCACCTTCCCTTGGTCCTGAAACAGTTTTACAGTGGAAGAATGGGAAATACAAGAACGACGTGACATATCGAAGTCTTTAGTATAAACTGATGATTGTTATTAGTGCTTATTATAAACCTATGTGAATGGAAGCAGAGATTTTCATGACACACTCTCAAAGAATTACCTCTAGAAGTATCAATGAAGAGACAAATGACTTTCTTTGTGCTTAAGGAAATTTGGAGAGAAAATAATCATAAAATATGTGAAAGTTTCCCTAAAATGACAGACAAGAAACTTGGATTCTAGCCTAGTTCTCCACTATGG
Source organism: Arvicanthis niloticus (assembly GCF_011762505.2). Classification (NCBI taxonomy): domain Eukaryota; kingdom Metazoa; phylum Chordata; class Mammalia; order Rodentia; family Muridae; genus Arvicanthis; species Arvicanthis niloticus. The sequence continues at coordinate 279,917 of NC_133430.1, read as the reverse complement.
CACTCTTTATGTGTAAGTGAGCTTTCAATAGCTATTACAAAACACCTGAGATAGTACATATTAGTTACAAGTTTATTTAAACTAGTAAGTTAGAATGTTCACTTGACCTGCTGCTTTGGGGTCTGTGGAAATGCAGAACTTCATGGTAAAGGTAGATGTTAGCATAAGCTGCTCACTTCATAGCAGATAGTACATGAAAGAGAAGGAAGGAAGGTGAAGGGAAAATACCCTTTTGGAGGAAGACACACTTTCCCACTAGACTCTACCACCTAATTCAGTGGTTCTCAACCTTCTTAATGCTGCAACTCCTTATGTTGTAGTGACCCCCAACCATAAAATTATTTTGTTGCTACTCATAACTGTACTTTTGGTACTCTTATGAATCATAATGTAACTATCTGATATTCAGGATATATGCTTGTGACCGACAAAGATTGAGAACCACTGTTAATTGTTCATGATTAAGCTTTTTAAATATGAGTCTTCAGGGACTTTGTAGATATAAACTATAGCAGTGAGTAATGTCACCTTCATGAATTCAGTTTCATTGTCAGGTAAGTAAGGAAATGATGCCATGCATTAGTTTTATATGGCTATTTTTTTTTTTACAACTACAAAAAAATGACATTGTAAAACCTCAGAAATTGATTTCCTCATAGTTCTAGAAGCCACAATTTTGAAACAAGTTTTCTTGGTCTCAGAATGAGATGTCATCAAAACTATCATCTTCCTGGAAACCTTACAAGAACACACTTTGCTTGCTCTCTCTCTCTCTCTCTCTCTCTCTCTCTCTCTCTCTCTCTCTCTTCCTCCCTCCCTCTCACTCTCTCTCTCTCTGTGTATGTATGTATATATGTATGTATGTAACATATTTTATCTTTAAGTTAATCTTTTTCTGACCACTAACAACTTGACCTCCATCCCCTTCCTCTAGGGTAAAAGGTGCTCCTCTACTTTCCTTTGTAAGAAGCTGTATAAAACCATATAAGCTACATAGATAATTAATCTTAGATAACCTACCTATTTTAATATTCTTAATTTAATTTTATCAATAAGATACATATATTCCTTACAATGTATTATACCTTAGATGATCAACAACATCCAAATTTATCACTTAATAGTTCTTTAATTAACATTGTTTTGTGTTTTAAGTCTTAAGTATGTAACGAGAAGGAAAACAGTTTCCCCAGAGTGCCTTATAAACTTAACTGTAAACCTGAACTCCACTCATTTCTGACAAGAGATATAGATGTGGCTTTTTTAGTTTTAAAAAATAATTTTTTTATTTATACAAAAGAAGAGTTTAAATGTTCATTTTAATATCTCCATTTGCAGAGGCAGCCACATGGCCCACCTGTCAAGTGTCCAAATGAGAATCATTTAATAGGTTTTAGGATTCAAAAATGGTGAAATATTTTTGCTATCTCTGGTATAAGTTATAAAGTCATGAGAATAAAAAAATAGGAAAAAAAAACATGTTTAGCAACAGAAAACCCTTTAAAAGCTGCCAAAATGATACACTATAATAAACCATGAAATACAGGCATTTGTTTCAGTTCCAAAAGCACAACCCAGGAAGATCAATACAAATATTGTCTTTAAAGCATGATATATTTATAAGTTGTTTTGCTTTCATGATAACTGGAGAATACTAAATGGAAAATTTGGTTTCATTGTACAGTTTCAAGATCAATCTCTCTCCCAAGGTCAAATAGAAGAAGCTGGAAATCCTAAAAGTGATTTCTTGTGGATTTTAAAAACAAGTGTATTTGATGAGTAAATTAGGCACAAAAAGGATTGAAGAGAATGTTTAAAACTCAGGCTCTGACTAAAAATTCTATTGTTTTTCCAAGTAGTCTCCATGCCCAAGCTAACAGAAGTCTAAAGCCATTTGTAAATTTCAGACTAAAGCAGAAAATCTATTCATACATCTCAGTTACATACTTATTTCCTGGCACACATTATTTGGAAGAGGGGCACTTTCCCATGGGAGTGTCATTGCTGAAAGGGCAATCCCAAGAAGAAATAATAAGGTGTAGAAGATGGGAGGAGGATGGGATTAAGCCATGGTATTCAGGGGAATCTTGCATTTCAGACAGACTAGCAACCAGGTGCTGTTGGCATCTATTTTTTAGGTGACTTTATTGTTTTGATTGTTTGTTTGTTTGTTTGTTTGTCTGTTTTTGTTCTTTTTAAATCTCCACCTCCCTTCCAACCATTATTCTATAGTTAATCCATTCTAACCCCCCCCAACACAAGATAGCAGAAAAGGAATGTTAGAGGAGAAAGGGGGCATAGTTCTCTTTTAGCCAACAAAACAGACTACTTCCTGCTGATTAGGGACATAGTGTTTCTTGGGCCAACCCAATCTGTGTTGTTCAAATATCTCCAACTTCTTCTGTCTAATAGCACCAACAGCAATCTGGAACAGCAGCCTTCTACCCAACTCTGGGCTCTGGTGTTTACCCCTCTCCAAAGTCTCAAGAATTCCAAAGGTAAAATATCTGCAGCTGGAAAACATCACACTCCTGCTAGTGCAGGTAAATCATAATCACCTGCTGTGAAACAGCCTCTTATACTCCACCTGGGATTAAAACAAAAACATACTCACAAAAATGGGTTGTTAAAGAAACCAAAACTTTAATTGTAAGGTGCTTCTTTAGTTATGCAAGTTTCACAGAACAAAGAGAGACTGATGATTATCCAAGAAGTACAGATTGTATGCTTGATTTTTTTCATTACATATCCAGAGTTACAAGTTCAGTCACAATTTGAAAATACAAACATAACATTTTATTTTTGTTATCAACCCTGTAACCCCAATTTTAATAATTTAAAGAATGTCTCCTTCAAAGCAACCACATTTAGTATATGACACCCTGCTTTCAGGCTGACAGTATTTGCAGTTTGAAAGCATTCTAGACAAACAAAATGTCTGAACCAATCTTTTTATGAATAGCAAATACTAATGTCCAATTACTTTAACTATATATCTCATCATCCATGCTATATAGTAGGAAAAGTTTATTTTAGTCAATCTATCTTATTTATTGAGTTTTATTCCACCAAGGTTGTACTCTGTACAACCCCCTACCTTTAAACTATATTTTCAGAGAGTTCTAATTATAAAATAAAAAGAGGCCTTGAATCTCTAACGCTCTCTTCTGGCCAGTCAGAGTTTGTCAGTTGTCTCTGCATTTTATCCTGCAAACTCTGAGTTAGCTGGCAAATACCCTAAGAAGATTCCTGAAGTAATGGCCTCATCTAGCTATGTGCTTATCTGTACTTAATGATCTCCAGGACTTAAAGAAGACTTTCAAATAGTGGCCAGATAAAGTTAATTTTAGGATTTTTCTAAAAAGACTCAGACATAATTTTCTCAGGAAAATACATAAAACAAATCATAATGCAGAAAATCCCTAAGAATGCAACACTCAGAGGCTAAAACCCAAAAGTTAGGACAACAATTGGCTTGGCTTTGCTGGAACTGTGTCAAGCCGCTGTGCTGGCTTCTTGAGTGTCAACATTTCCAGTGAATATGGCTGTTCCACATTATGTTGTAAATATGCATATTGTTCTCATAGAGTAAGTATTCTCGTTGAAAAGAAAAAGGTTGGAATGTGTCAGGTGACAGAGAGGATTATAAAATCTAAAGTTTGTTCTGTTGAGCTATCAAATAAACTTAGAGGAAGACTTAACCAGAAGATAAAATTTTGTATCACAATCAAGTTTTGATATTGCTGCACTCATGAACTCACAGATGTTTTGTTTGTTTTCACAAGACCTACAAAAGATCAAGACATTGTAGCATAGAGGTAGGAGGATTCGTAAACATATACACCTATGTGTATATGGCTACTTATTTACATGTGTGCACATACATGTTGTGGCCAGAGATCCATGTTATCTGTCACTCACCACTCTCCATCATATCTTTTGAGACTGGGTCTCTCTGTGTACTTGATTCTCACCAGTTGTGAAGACTAGCTAGCTGGATAGCCAGCCAGGTTTTTCATGGAGCTTTGGGACTGCACCTGTTTTTGCATCTGTGCCTCGGCTCTCATATCCCCCATGTTATAGTTATAGATGCAGAGGATAACAATTAGCTCATTTGAGATGATCAATAGTGGAGAACTAACTTGAGTTCCAAAGGATTCAGAGCAGGCATTTTACCAAGTGAACCATCTATATCGTTTGTGGGAAGTTTGAAAGTGAAAAAAAATATCAATAACTAATTTTTAAGGTCTTGTCAATTTAGAGATGTGACCAAGATACTCTTATATTTTTCTCACCATTATTGAATTTTAGAGAAATTTCTTCCAGACATTAGGTCCCTAAGATCAAATTTAAGAGAGTATTTGTAAAATAAATATTTATCTATTAAGGCATAAAACTTCTACAATTCCCACAAAGCCTTTGAACATGTTGGAGTAATCTCTTTGAAATGTGTTAATGAAGAAATGAATTTTTATTTTTGAGAAAGGCTCTCAGGTACTTCAGGCTGGCTTAGAACTCATTATGTATTAGAGAGGAACTTTGAACCAAAGTTCCTTTGCCTCTTGACAAGCAGCTTGACACAGTTCCAGCAAAGCCAAGCCAATTTGTTGTTTGCTCTTGCCTCTATTTCCATAGTGCTGAGATTACAAAAAATGTACCACTATGCCTGTTTTACACAGTGCTGAACACTGAATAAGGCAGAAGGCTTCCTGCTTGTTAGGAAAGCACTCTACCAACTGAGATACTTCCTCAGCCCTTAAAGAAGGTGTTTTAAATGTAGCACTTTAAAGAAATGACAAAAGCTTAAGAAGATGAATATTCAGTTAAAAAAGTTAAAGAAGGACTGGGTCTAAGCCTTGTATTCCTAAATGTGTTATACAGGCACAATGCCTATGAGAGTATCAATATTCATCTCACTTTTATATCAATAAGAAGCTCGTACCAATGAAGACCTTAAATTTGAAATCAAAGTAAATTTTGTACCATTTAAGAAATTATAACTTCATCTTGATAACAATTATACATATTTCTACCAAAAGGTTATGGCTATGCAATAAATCCTAGCTAATCCTCCCTGTTGCAACAGAACCAATACTTTTCCCTAGAAAGACAGCCCAATATTAACCACCTTAGTCCCCAAGCCCAGGGAATAGGGGCGCTGACTCTTCAAATATCCAATAAAAAATAAATTTTAAAAAATGATTTTTACTGTGAAAAAAAGAAGATGAATATTCAAGTTACCTAGATTTCATCATTATACAATGTATACATGAATGAGACATCATATACCATAAATATTTGCATTACTTCATATCAGGAAAAATCTTAAAATCACTATTGAAATGTAAATAAACAAATGTAAAGTAATATTAGTGCTCCAATCTCTTGCTCTCTATGGAAGAATGGAAGTTTAACTATCAGCATCAATCATCAAACCAGTGATCTAATCACACTAACTAGTTCTCCTTCCAGTGTTAGTCCTCCTATTAGTTCTTCAATGAACTCTTCTTAAATAGTCAATATTCCTACCTTTTGTTTCAACAGAGTTAAATATAGTTTTTTTCTGGCAGTAGTCTATCTCTTGATTTCAGTTTTTTTTTTTAACATATTCTTCTTTACTGTTTAGATCACCTACTGTAAATTTCCTTTTACAGATATCTCTTAGACATCTAAATCCAGATTTTAAAAAAGTGAAGATATGTTTTTACTGTTTTTCTAGAGAATTTTAAATCAGACATACATATTTGAGGAATGTCAATGTAACAACCATATGTAATTTTACAAGATATAAGGAAAGCACATGAAGGAAATATACTTTGTAATGTTTTCAATGTTCAGAGCTAATGCAATTAGGAATTTAGGAAAATTATCCAAGGAGACTAATATTATCTATTCAGATCTGAAAAAATACAGGTGATTATATAAAGTCAAGTGAAGGGAGTTTTTCAAACATTGATCATATAACATTGCCTTACGTTATGACTGAAGTCTGAAGTTCAATATTTACAACAACAGTGGGTTGCTTTTAGAGAGGGAGAAAAGGATAGTAGTGAATTGTTACTTAGTTGAGTTTATGAGTGTCAATGTTGGTATATGTGATGGTACAAGAATCTGAGAACCCTCTTCTAGCTTGTATTACCTCAGTGAAGCAAGAGGATGCTTGCTAGCTGAAATAGAAGTGACATGGAGAAGCAAGGTAGAAGTTTGATGATAGAAATGATGGAGTAGGGCTGGTGAGATGATGGCTCAGTGGTTAAGAACACTGACTGCTCTTCTGAAGGTCATGAGTTCAAATCCCAGCAACCACATGGTATCTCACAACCATCCATAATGAGATCTGATACCCTCATATGGGTGTCTGAAGACAGCTACAGTATACTGACATATAATAAATAAATAAATAAATAAATAAATAACCTTTGGGTCAGAGCGAGCAGGGTCCAGAGCAAGTAGGCCAGAGCAAGAGGGTGAAGGGAAGGGGAAAAAAGAATTTTTAAAAATAATAGAGTAAAATAATTTCTGAGGTGAACATGAAGAGATGACCAGAGGGCAATAGAATGTCAATTAACGAATGAGGCTGCGAAATTAGTGTAAGGATTTATGACATGTCTACATTTTGCTATCATCTGCGGTCAGCTGTGATATTTCAATAGTAAGGGTTCTAAATAGGGCTCCATTTAATTTGATTTTGGCACTTGGCTTGCTGTGTATTGCCTTTATTATGTTTAGGTACATGCCTTGTATCACTGATCTGTCCAAAATTTATCATGAAATAGTCTTGGATTTTTGCAAAAGAGTTTTTCAGCATCCAATAAGATGATCATATTTTTTCTTTCAATTTTTTTTATATACTGGATTACATTGACAGATTTTTGTATGTTGAATCATCCCTACAACTCTGGGAAGAAGCCTACTTGATCATTGTGGATGATGTTTTTGATGTGTTCTTGAATTTGGTTTGTGAGTATTTTATGGGGTGTTTGTGCATCATTCTTCATGAGGGAATTTGGTCTGTAATTTTCTTTGTTGACTGTGTGGTTTGGGATCAGGGTGACTGTGGGCTAATAAGACAAATTTGGCAATGTTCCTTCAGTTTCTATTTCGTGGACTAGTTTGAGGAGTACTGGTAGTAGATCTTCTTTGAAAGTCAGGCAGAATTCTGAGGGGAAAACTCTCTAGCACTGGGTTCAAATTTGTTTGATATTAAGGATGATAATTTTATTCTATTTTAAATAATTTCAGTGATTTTTCTCATTGATGTGCCTTCTTTAACTGATTAGAGACTCTCAAAAGTAAATCCCTCTCTTCCTCTCAGTACTCCTCCCACCTTAGCTCCTCCTACATATCACCCTTCCTGTTAAAATGAAACTTTTCTCTCAAAATACAATTACAGCATAATTATGCCAATTTGTACCAGTGAGGTACAAGATAGTCCTAATACCCAGTCCATCTTTTGTTGACAGCTCCTCTGTCGTCTATCCTGACTGAAACATTTAGTTCTGAACCTGGCTTTACAATGAATGTCAGCTGACGACCATCCACTCAAATCTTTTCTCTCAAAGTAAATAGTCAGGATTGGCTATGAGGCTATAAGTTGATGAAAGAGAGAAAGAGGGGGGAGACAGGGAGGCAGATGTTCATGTATCTCCACCAGTCAAAGATAGTGGTTATATCTAGGTTGGGTAGTGGGTTACACCTCTGATGAACAATACCAAACTTATAAAGCCTATGATTAACATTTTTAAAAAAATGTATAAATGCAAAAAGGAAAAGGGGGCATAGGATAGGGGTTTTCTAAGGGGGGGGAATGGGGAAAGGGGGTGGCATCTGAAGTGTAAATAAAATATCTAATAAAAAATATTTTAAAAAAAGTAAATCCCTATCTCTTCTTAAATATTTTTTAATTATTATTATGATTTTTATCATTATCAATCTTTTTTTACAATCCAGTTATTATCCCCCTCTTGGTCTGCCCTTTTTTCAGTTCCTCATACCTACCATTCCTCCTTCCCCATCTCCAAGAGGATATCACCATCCCCCATCCCCCATCCCACTTCACACCATCCAACTAGGCCTCCCTACTCCCTGGGGCCTCAAGTCTCTCTAGAGTTAGGTGCATCTTCTCTCTCTGAGGCCAGACAAGGCAATCCTCTGCTATATATGTGTGTGTGGGGGGGGGGGGGGCTGGCATGAGCTAGTGTATGACTGGTTGGTGGCCTAGTTTCTGAGAGATCTCAAGGGTCTAGGTTAGTTAAGCCTGCTGGTCTTCCTATGGGGTTACCATTCTCCACAACTTCTTCCATCCTTTCCTTAATTCAACTTCAGGAGTCCCCCAAACCCAAGTCCATTGGTTACGTATAAGTATTTGCCTCTGTCTCATTCAGCTGCTTGTTATGCCTCTTGGAAGACAGGCATGCTAGGCTCCTGTCTGTAAGCACACCATAGCCTCAGTAATAGTGTCAGGCCTTGGAGCCTCTCCTTAAGCTGGATCCCAATTTGGGCCTATCACTGGACCTCCTTTCCTTCAGTCTCTTCTCCATTTTTGTCCCTGTAGTTCTTTTAGACAGGAACAATTCTGGGTCAGAGTTTTTGACTGTGGGATGGCAACCCCATCCCTCCACTTGATGCCCTGTCTTTCTACTGGAGGTGGACTCTATAACTACCCTCTTCTCACTGTTGGGCATTTCATCTAAGGCCCCCCTTGGATTCCTGAGAGTCTCTTACTTCCCAGGTCTCTGGTAGATTCTAGAAGGTCCCCCCACCTTCTACTTCCCGAGGTTTGCCTGTTTCTATTCATTCTGCTGGCCCTTTGGGCTTTACTCCTGTTGCTCTCCTCAATACCTGCTCATGTTCCCATTCCCTCTCCCTGTACCCTCTCCCACCCATGTTGATCCTTCCCTTTGCACCCCTCCCCAACCCTGATTGCTTTCTTCTCCCTCCTAAGTGGGATTGAAGTATCTTCATGTTTTTGGGGGGTGGGAGATGGGAGATTTTAATGAATGTTTCTTTATTTTTGGTTATGAGTTATAGATCCATTTAAAATGTTTATCTGATCTTGATTTAACTTTGGTAAGTGGTGTTATTGAGAAAAATGTCGGGGAAAGAGAACCTGTAGAGACCATACCCAGAGGTTAGGCACAGCCCCTGGTTGACTGATGGAACCACCCACCCATCTCAAAAATATTAACCCAGATTTGTTCCTGTCTAAAGGAAATGCATGGACAAAGAGTGTAGAAAAACTGAAGGAAAGGACATCTAGAGACTGTTCAACCTAGGGATCCATTCCATATGCAAACACCAAACCCAGACACTATTGCTGATGCCAAAAAGTGATTGCTGATAAGAGCCTGGTATGGCTGTCCCCTGAGAGGCTCTGACAGAGCCTGACCAATACAGAAGTAGACACTTGCAGCCAACCATTGGACTGAGCAGGGGACCCTTGATCATTTCCTGTTTGCTACTTCTCTTGAGTGTATTTGCATCTTTTTTCCCCCTGATTGTTCAGGTGTGTTAATTTGCTAGTATGAGATCTCTAATTTGGTATGTACTCACATAAAAGTGAATGTTAGCTGTAAAGTAAAGGAAATAGACATTGAAATTAGACTAGGGTTAAGTGGGTAGTTAGAAGGGATGAAGTGGGGTAGAATAAAGGGAGAGAATACTGGGAGAGATGACTGGAATAACAGGGCATTTTCCAGGCAAGGCTGAAACCTAATGCAGTGGAAACTTACAGGAATCTTCAAGGGTGACCCTAGATAAGTAAGACTCCTTGTAATGGGGGTATAGACCCCCCAAACCATTCATCTTCTGTGACCTAGCAAGGATTCCAGTGGAAGAATTGGGACACCAACCCAGCCATAAAACTTTCATGCTTAGAAGATATGCACAGAACGTGTGGGAGTGGCCAACCACTCACTGGCTATTCCATCTTGAGACCCATGCCACTAGAGAAACCACGCCCCTGACACTCCCTGGGGGGCCAGGAACCAGGGACTGAATAGCCCAGAGATGTAGGATAGAACCAGACATGACCAGAAAAAAAAAGTCAATGAAATGATGAAATTATTCTTAATGATACTCTGCTATATTCATACTCGGGGCTATATTCATAATCATCATCAGGGATGATTCACCCAGCAACTGATGAAAGCAGATGCAGAGACTCACAGACAAACATTAGGCAGAGCTTGGTGAATCCTGTGGCAGAGGGTTGGAGAAAGGATTATAAGAGCCAAAGGAATCAAGAGTGCCACAGGAAAACTCACAGAATAATCTCAGCTGGGCTCATAGGACCTTTCAGAGACTAAACTAACAATCAGGGAGCCCGCAAGGTTCTGATCTAGGCCTTCTGTGTATATGTTATGGTTCTATAGCTTAGTCTTCTTGTGGGACTCCTAACAGTGGGAGCAGGGTCTGTCTCCAATGCTTTTGCCTGTATTTCAGACCCCTTTTCTCATATTGGGTTGCCTTATCCAGCCTTAATATAAGGGAATTATACTTGATACGCCATTTTTTGGTTGATATCACTAGGAGGACTGCCCTTTTCTGACAGAAAAGGGGAAGAAGTGGATCTGGGGGAGAGGCAAAGTGTGTGGAGAAAAGGAATTGGGAGGAGAGAAAGGAGGGGAAACTGAGAGAAGAATAAAAAGAAAAAGGAGAGAAAATTAATGGTATAATAAACACATAAAGTCCTGTTTGGAATGCAGAAGTTGGGATGAGCACCATAATTTTGTTGCTTATTACATTGCTGCAGTAATAACAAAGGCAGTCTCTCACAGTGGTATTACTCCCCAGATATATGAACCTCATTCAGATCATGAGCAAAATATCAAGAAAATCTCAAAGAAACAATATTTTACAAATACCTTCAAAACTATGAAGTTTAAAAACAAGGAAATTCTGAGACATCATCACAGCTAAGAGACTTTAGAAGAGACAGATGACTAGAAGTAATATAGAATTCAGGATGTGATCCTGAGTCAGAAAGGAAAAAATAGGAAGAAAGCACATAATTCCAAATCAGGCATCAGGCTTAATTAATCATAAGGTGCCAATACTGTTTTTTTAGCTGTTATAAGAGTGCTATGAGAATATAAGATGCTGACAAAAAATTAGATATTCTGTATTATGTCTCTCAAACTTTTCCTGTATATCTAAAATTATTCTATAATACACATATTTTTGATAAATGATAATGCTTGAGTGTTAGTGGATAAGAATCATGTTTTTACACAGATACACTGTATGTGTACATACAGTGAAATGTTAAGGTTTTGCATATTTCATTTAATTAGTCCTGTTCCTATGTATGAAAATATCAACCATATTCAAAAAAACTGCATACCCCACTAGACAGCATCCAACTCAATGATTGTTTTTGCCTACACAAGGAATTTACATAAGTGTATCCCAAAATATGAGCATAACTTTCCATAAAATTTCACTTAGCACAGTATTTATGAATTAATTTTATTACACCTGTCAGTTGCTTAATTTTAATGTTGAATATATCTGTTTTATGAATGTACTAATTTTTATTTCTTCTTTCAATGAGTAATCATCACTTTTAATAACTACATAAATGATTCTGATATAGATTATATACAGATATCATCTTGAGAAACATTATTGCACACAGTATATACTTATTCCTTCATCTCTTAGTCAATGAACCATTCCAAGAATAAAGCAATAGATGAATATTTAGTGAGTTTACAAAACCTATAAAATAATGTAGTGAGATTGTAGTGTTAATAACTAGATAAGATAAAGAATCAACAACAGCTTTACAATGGAAAGGCATGTTATCTGAGAATCCCTACAAAAACAACTGAAAGAATTTGCATTTTAAGAAAGTTCATTTGTCTTCAGTTACTGGACTGTGATGACTTGTTTATTGTTCTTTAGGGACTAAGAACAAGGGGGTGAATGCAGCAGACACTTTATGATAAGGCAATAAAACATCTTACTAACACCAGTGACAAAGTAATCCATGGAATTCTTGCAATTTTTGCATTAGACATATGTCCACAACACTGGGTATCTAAAGGAATGTGGTGGGAAAGGAAACAGTGTCATACACTGAAAGAAAGAAAAAATGACTAAGAGAACAAATACACATCTGAACTGAGAAGACAGGAAGAAATAGGAACTATGGAGGCTGGCTTGATGTTCATAGCTCTCTGGGGTGCAATAATTAAGAGTAAGAGCACAGATAATATTCTGAATAGGAAGAGAAAAGCTGATGCTGAAATCATGCCTAGAATGTGTGCTTTTATGGCAGTGAGCTTCTGTTCCCATAGGAAGTCAGATCTTCCAATTCTGGCCTGACTAAGCATTTAGAACTATCTTCCACAGCTTCATGAGAATGCATGAGTGAGTTGCAATCTGTTACTACTCTTTTCACAATTGGGGTCTCAAATTCCTCCCCGATGTGTGCTTCCTCTTTTGCTCATTATCATTATTTCTCTGTTCTTTAGTTTAGATTATGCATCTTGTATTCATCTTTTTAATTTTGTATTTTTTACTTTCTCAGTAATATGTCTAATGCCTGGGCTGATATTCAAATGACAATTACATTTGGTATTTTATAGTACAGAGTTTAATGACTAGGAAGGCCCAAAGCTAAGATATTAAAAGATATCTGGGTAGCTTTAAGAGCATCAGCCTTGTCTTACAAAGTCATCTAGCGAGTCTAAATTGAAATGACTGGAGACTGAACCCAATCCCTGGGGGAAAATCAAAGTGCTTTCCTACAATTTTCACATGGAAACTTGTTGGGAATCAGCCTGGAATGGCCAGCCTTGCTTTCCGGGGAATCTATGATCTCATCTGATTAGCTGTTTAGATTGGCTGCAAATGTTCCCAACATCACTCTATGGTTTAGTGGTTGGCATTGTACCACAGTAATTTGGTTGCCTAATTACTTGTGGTTATTGCATATACAGCTTGAATTTGTCCTCTTAATGTTATTTTTACACAGTGAGAAACAAAATATCTTCAAAATAATCGGGCTTTTATACATAACTAATGTAATTTTAATTGCTGGAGGAATTAAAAATACTGTGTGACCAAAGAGTATTAACCAGCTATCCATTTAATGTCTTATTCAGCTAAAAAAAATTATTCTCACTTCTTGGTGTAAAGGCTATATCTGTGTGCATTTGTTACTCTGGTAATGATTGCAAAAGGCTTAGAACTCATTCTATAATGTTAGGAAGGTAGGCAACAAAAGTGTACCTTAGCTTGGGAACAGGTTGTTCTCTTCAACTTCTATGCTCCAATTAGGGAATAAAAGAAGTTTCCTTTTGTTTCTACTTTATTTAATTAAGTGGCCACACTAAGTTTGGTTTGAGTTCAAATCTTGTCAGTCCATGTGTCTGAAGAAGTTATTTAAGCTCTAATAATATTGCTTTCTTCATATTTAAGGTAGAGGCTTCAAATAATGTGTGCAAAGATGCTATGGCATTTCATTGTGTTGATTTGATGGATTATTATACACCATTCATCTAGAACATCCATGAACAACAAGTGCCTAACATTCACAATTTGTGCTTTTACTTTTTTCATTCTTACTTTTTTCTCAACACTTGTTGCTCCTAATCAGACATGATTGCAATTTTTGATTATTCATTTGTTGTTTTTTGTTTGTTTGTTTGTTTTTTGTTTGTTTTGGATACAGGCATGTATGGAGGTTTTGTGTGGCTAGGGAAGCAAACTTAGGACTTTGAAAATGTTTTGCAATAACTCTTCCAATGGAAATACATCTCCATAACTTTAGGCAAGATTTCTTTGGAAATTTTTGCCCTACTCAGAATATAGCTTATTAAAATAAGTAAACATTTGCATTAAAACTCTTCTCCACATGTGCACAAAGATTATAGAAGCAGCCACCTGTCACTTGTGGACAGGGTGATGCTAACACATTTCTCACTACAGTTACCTGAGATTTAGCTGGAGAAATAACATGAGAATCAAGATTGCCTAGTGAGTCATGAGAGTAACTGTCAGAGCTATCATTTTTCAGTACCTTGGGAAAAAACTTTATACTAATTCATCAAGAGCCTATTTATGTAAAAGGGTGATTCAAAATAAGTAAGAGTTCATTTCTCCCCTCACTCCTAGAAACAAAGAACTTTATTGTTGACAGTTGAAACAAAAGCTTCAAACTTATATGCACTGCTTTTCTATGTTACTCAAAGTACATGGGGCAACAGAAGGCCCATGAAAGATACTTGGTCACACAGGGAGCTATTTGCAGGAAGAAGACCCTAAGCTTACAGAATGGCAAGTTGATTGTAAGTGTAGTAAGGACAAACATTTGGTTTTTATCCAAGGATGTTATCTTATTACTCTAAGAAGTGATCTGGATGAAACTTTGCATTCTTGGCAGACAAAACAAGAACATACGATGATGCTCAGAAGCCATGACATGCCTCAGTCAGTAAGCATTTTTAACAAATATGAGTCATAGCTGATGTTCTTGCTGATATTCATGACTAAGTAGCATCTTAGTTAAAATTCAAGGGAGATAAATGGAATACTCAAAGAATCACAGTCAAGGGTATACATAGACCTCTTATAATAATCTCCAACACAACAAAATGTTTGGAGTAGTTGAATTATTGAAGATTGAAAACAAAGAAAATAAGTACTGTATGTATGAATACATTCTTTATAGAAAATCACTGTAAGAGTTCATTTTGGGCCATTTTTTTTTTCATTTTCTCATTTTTTTTTATTGGCTATTTTCTTTACTTACATTTCAAATGTTATCCCCTTTCCAGGTCTCCCTTCCAGAAACCCCCTATCCCATCCCCCCTCTCCCTGCCTTTATGAGGGTGCTCCCCCACCCACCCACTCATGCCCTCTTGCACTGGCATTCCTCCACACTGGGGCATCAAACTCCACAGGACCAAGGGCCACTCCTCACACTGTTGTCCTAAGACCATCAGTGTGACATTTTTTAGTAAGAGCTTTCAAGACAATGACATATTGTTTCCTAACATCTACAACATTAATTAAAAAATAAGACTTTATTTTCCAGCTCTTGATGCTCAAAAATGTTAACTGACATAGTTCCACATTAGAGGAAAAGAGAAAGATAGCTGAGCTTCATTCATCTCTTCTTAGAATATGAATCCTATCATGAAGAGCCCCAAGCCCCAGACTTTATCTATAGTATGTACTTCCCATGGGCCAACATATCTATAAAATATCTCATTGGGAATTAGAACTTTTACAAAAGGATTGGAAGCTCAGTCAAAAGCAATTTGTTAATTTGGTTGTTGTTTGGTTAGTTTTGGTTTTTATAAAGAACATTAATAATTTATAAAAGCTTTTCACAACACATTTTCTGGAACTTGGGATTTAACAATGTCTTATAATTTTAAACTTGAAAATGTAGCTTACATGTGAGCCTCAATGTTACTGAGAGAAGTTTAGTTAAAAACTGAGCATGAAATGCATGTCAGAACTCTACATTCATCCTTAGTAAAGAGCATACTCTCATCAGGTACATTCACAGCAAAAAATTGCAGGTATTTGTCTAGTGCTATAAATCAGTTTGAAATAACCAAGATGTAATCACAATTTATTTGAGTTTATGTGTGCTTAGAAGTTGTACTATTTGAGAATATCCACCTAGAGGCAGGGCATAGTAACTGCTAAGTATGGGAAATTTCTTCTACTCAAGAGAATTTGAGATAATGGAATCTAAGAAAGAGAATTGCACATCTCCAGTTGGGAAGGAGACAAAGAAGAGACAGGCCAAAACATGGAGTAACCCATGAGAATCTTGTACAAGGCCAGAAATAGAATGAAGATAAAACGGTCCCTCAAGTCAGAGCAATGCTAAGAGACAAGACGCCCTTACTGGAATGTATATTGTATTACTATTTCACCAACACACACACACAGAGAGAGAGAGAGAGAGAGAGAGAGAGAGAGAGAGAGAGAGAGAGAGAGAGAGAGAGAGAGAGAGGGAGAGAGAGCGCGGGAGAGAGAGAGAGAGAGAGAGAGAGAGAGAGAGAGAGAGAGAGAGAGAAGCCACCATTTGTTTTCAAGTTTTCAGGAACCATCATGATATTCTGACTCAATGAATGTCACTGTTATTTACCTGTTTGTTGTTGCTTGGTTGTGCTGTCCTTTGTTTGTTCTATTTCAAGAAACCTAAAAAAATGTAGAAATGTAAAACTACACTTTCTATTAGCAGAAAATTGAAGAGGTGAGAGCTATGTGAAGACTGGCTCTGAAATGCAACAGTATTCTCTTTCTTGAAAAATGCTTCTGATCACATTGCATAAAAAGTATCCCTGAACATCTCTGCAGATAACAACAGCATTTGATTTCTTTTCCAGAGAAATATTTTGTCAGGTTCTTTTTCCACTAATATGAGTTGAAGAAAATAAAATAGGAAATTCTCTTCATTTATGGAACATCTTAAGATATCTGTAAATCTTTCTTAAACATATAACATAAATATATCTAAACATATTTTTAAAAAGCATTACTACCTGGAAAATGTAACAAAAAGTAAATACTATGACTTGAATCTGACATGTCTTTCCCCAAGACATGTCAGTGGCTTAATCCTGAAAGCAACAGTGCTCCAACTTCATCAGTGGATTAATCAAGTCATGAGTTCATGCTTACCGTGTGTGTGTGTGTGTGTGTGTGTGTGTGTGTGTGTATGAGGAGGGAGTTAAAAGACATAGCTGGCTCTCTACTTCCTAGTTGCCAAGAAGTAAGGAGTTTTGTCAAGGGACGTAATTAAAAGAAATAATTGATTAACTTGGCCAATTAATCTGTACATAAATATAGTTAGTGAATAAAAGTATATGCTTAGTTAATCATTTTTCATGAATATGTATCAGATGGATTTGGGGTTTTTTTTTTATGGTTTTTTGATACAGGGTTTCTCTGTATAGCCCTGGCTGTCCTGGAACTCACTCTGTAGACCAGGCTGGCCTCAAACTCAGAAATCTGCCTGTCTCTGCCTCCCAAGTGCAGGGATTAAAGGCATAAGCCACCACTGCCCGGCTGGATTTGGGATTTTTTAATATTTATGAAAGAGAAGACACTATGATCTAGAATTATTCTAGAATTCTAGAATAGTGAATTATTCATTAAGGCAAATGTTGAGTATACTTCCAATTTGAATGATTTTCAAGTATGAATAATAAATAAGTTATACAATAACTGATTTTGTGTGTTTTTATACATTTTTATTTCATAATTCTTAACCTGACTTCAATGTGCTTATATTGGACTCTGTATTTTGATAAAACATGAAACACATGAACAGATGTACTTCCACAAAATCCTGAGTATATGGTTTGTATTATATTCATAATTTACTACCTAGTTCTTGGTACATTGCATTCAATCTACCTAACACTATAGCTGTAATAACACTGGAATGTATTCAAATAGCTTTAAAGTGTCTTCAATCAATTAGAGAGTATTTAGACCTTAACATACTTGTAAAACATGGACTTATTAAAAAGACTAGAAATTCTATAATATTTTTTCCTTTTGTTAATTTTTTGAACAGGGATTAACTTGGAATTGCATTCACTTTAAATTCTTAGAAGAATAAATGCTATTTGACAGTAATAATTAGAATCACTTTATAAATCTCAAATAGCATCCAATAAATGCAAGAACCTAAATATTCCCATCTCAGTAAATTTGTACTCAACATTTCACCTGAAACAAAACTAAAATATGAAAAGAACTGTGAAATGTTTCATATCTAATTTCATTGTAAGATTGTTTTATAATGAGAGTTTTACTGAAGTCTTGTTGTAGAGTTAGTAAACTGGAACAGGAAACAGTAAATATCAGCTGCAGGGATGTGGCTACTTTCCAAACACTTTGTAATTAATAGCTCATACAATTATTCATAGTATAATTTTATTACATCATCACAAATAGTATTTTAGCATGGTATTAACCTGAATAAAAGTGAAATTTCTGCAGTTAAAATTAAAGATTAAAAATTCCTTTTCAGGAGCTGAGGGGATGGCTCAGCAGTTAAAAGCACATATTGCTCTTTTATCTGACCCAGTTCAATTTCCAGAACTCCATGTATGGCAGCTCACAACTATCTGAACTCCAGCTCCAGTTGATCTGATGCTTCTGACTTACATAGGTACATCACATAATATGACACTTTTAACATGGTTAGGTGAAATATTTGGTTGGTTTTTCTGTTGGTTTTTTTTTTGTTGTTGTTTGTTTGTTTTTTTTTTTGGTTGGTTGGTTGGTTGGTTGAGACATCCAGATATGTCTCCAGACACTGCCAATTACCCTGCATTGGTTGACAAATGAATATGACCCCTGATTAAGAAGCATGCATTCATGCAACTCAGAGTCTGAAAATAGCTTTGCTTTCGATGGTTGGGTTGGCCTAAGGACAGACTTGTCAGGAGCCATCTGGGAAAGGTTAACACTAGCTGGTGATTTTCCTAGAGGTGGCCCACCACTTTGCATGACTTATGCTGGGTGAGCTCTGAGAGGCAAGGTCCCAAGAGACTTTATCTCAGGATTGCTTCTTGTAGCTGATATGCCTTTCCTGTCATTGTTACATAGTTTAAGGATTCCTGGCCATCAACCCACCCTATTGAGATTTCCTGCAAATCAACAAAAAGAACTTTCATGAATTAATGTTATTTAGATGAATTAATGATTTTATAAAATTCCTGATTTAATTCAAATAATTTTAGGAAGAAAGTTTTAAGACATAGTTTTAGTTGTTTTTCCAGAAAGATATAATAACGTTAGATCAAGTATAGCATGTGCCACTTCCTCACAAAATAGTAAGTAAAGGCTGCATAAAAAGGAATACAATGAGCTTTCACAATTACACTAAAAAGAGAAATAGGCTTAGATCAAATTTGTGATCAACATTCACTCTAGGTCAGATCCAAAGATGAAGCTACAGGTATGCACTATGATTAAGGTAAGGTCATATAAGAACTGTTGATTTGAACTTATAATGAACTTACAGAATGAAACACTGCTTTGAACTTGTTATTGATATCTTTTGGTTATTTTCCTTTGCTATAACATTTTATCTATGAGATAATTCTTTCTTAGATAGAGAACTTGTCCAAAAGCCATAAAAAGGCTGAAAACAATTAAGAAAAGTGATGTCCCCATTTTCGACTTCACTCTGTGTGTGTTGTCTGTGTAAGTGACTTCTTTCCATTCCTTTAGCTTCGAGCCTCTTGCCTGGCCAGCAAGGGGCTCCTGGCTTAGAGAAAGGAGCATGTGTTAATTGACCAGAAATTAGCACTTATTTAAGATCAAAAAATAGGAAAGTTGTTGAGTTAAGTTCTCAGCACTAATTAAAGCACAGGATAGTAATAAAGAGTTAAGTTTTTAGCATTTTTTAAGCACAAAAATGTAACAGTTATGTTTCCCCAATGTTTATTCAAGAACAAAAAGTTTCCCCAGCACTTTTCTAAGCACAAAGAGTTAAGTCTCTTCAGCACTTATTTAAGCACAAAGAGTTAAAGAGAAAAGCCAGCAATTTTCACCACAGAATAAGCAAGAGTATTGAGTTTCCTGAAGCCATCAGCTTCTAGCCCCCAGTACAGTTAGAGTTATAAGGCCAAAGATCATGAGTCTTTTGGCTTTCATCCAACTCTGTGTTCCACCTCAGCTCTGAATCCCAAAAGCTTGGGGCAGGCCTCCAGCACAGATTTAAATTATACAAATTTGAACCACAATTCTTTTGAAGTGTTATCTTATATGACTTGTTCTAAATTTAGCCCAATATAGAGAACAGTGTCCCAATTCATGTCTGAGATTTTGTTTTTAACTTTTGATTACTTTGAGGTCTCACTCTGTACTGTAGGCCAGCCTCAAATTCCGTATGTAGCATGGCTAGCCTTGAGATCATCCTGCTTTTACCTTTCTAGTGTAGAGATTATAGGCGGACATAATATTGCCATGTGTTGTTAGAAAGTTACATATTGTATTATCTTTTTTTCCACTTATACATGGTGGTACTGAAGTTTGAGCATAGAGATTTACATTCTACACAAGACCTTTAATATGGATTTTATCCTCATCCCTTCTTCCTTAATAGTCTTAACTTTGATATCACAGTTGCTGGTGGGTCATTCCAGCACCCAGTTTCCCAAGGAAGGCAGCGAAGGGATATAGAGTCACCCATCAAGGCCAAAGCTGCTTTACCTTTGGGAATTCTGTCAGTGATTCTGTGGCCAAAGCTGCTTACTTTTTGTCAACTTTGTCTTGGTAACTGGAACTCTTTTCTCTCTGATTTAAGGGGCCCTTGCTAGCCAGGTAAAGGTTTGGAGTTCATTAACTCTTCATGAACCAGAGAGAAAAGAAAAGGAAGAAAGGGAAAATTCAAACACACACATAGACACATACAAACACACAATTTAGCCAAGCCCTACCACCTGTCTCAATAATTCCACAAGTGTTCATGCATATATATATTTAATGGATAGGGCTGAGCCCCAAATGTCACACTTTATTTCTTTTCTCTGGAAATTTATACCTTCTAGACAAACATTCTTTATAAAATTGCCTCATGGATAAAGTGTTACACAAACAGGGAGTTACAGAAAGATGTTGATAGTAAACTCAAAGCAGTGTTTCATTCTATAAGCTCATTATAAGTTCAAAGCAACAGTTCTACATGACTTTACTGTATTATAGTATACATCTGTGGTTTCATCCTTAGATCTGACCTAGAATTAATGTCTTTTTCTTGATCACTAATTTGTCCCAAGCCTGTTTCTCTTCTTAGTGCGGTTTATGAAAGCTCCTTATAGTCCTTATTATGTAGCCTTTATTTAACTATTCTATGAGAAGAGGGCACATTCTATTCTTGAGTCTAACTTAACTATATTTTTCTGGCAAAACAACTAAAACAATGTCCTTAAACTTACTTCCTAAAATTATTTGAATTAATTAGGAATGCTATAAAGTCATTAATTCATCTAAACAGCATGAATTCATGATAGTTCATCTGCATGTTGGTCTATAGAAAATTTGCCCAATAGATCATTTGGCTTTGTAATAATGGTAGGAAGGGCATATCAACAGTGAGTAACAATCCTGGGATGAAATCTTTGGGGCTGTACCTCTCCAGAGTGCACCCATTGCAGCCATGCAAAATGATGGGCCATCTTCAGGAAACTCATTTGCTTGCCATAGCCTTTTCTAGGTGGCCGCTGTTAATATTCATACCACCAAGGCTCAGATACTATCATGAAAAAGGAACAGAAAGATTATAAACACCAGAAATGGTATATAAATACAATGAAAAGAAAATTAGATCTAAATTGCACATATGAACTTACAGTATCTATGAGAGCATACACAATACCTATGCAAACTCAAACCAGATAAATCCTTATCCCTAGCTGAGTATCTATTGGCAATTGATAGCCAGGGGTATCAAGGACTTAAACTCAGGTCTTTTCACAGCAAGCACCCTTACATCTAAACCATTTCTAGACTATATCTTTTTTATTAGAAAATTATTTTAAAGTTTGGCTGCACCCAAAAGCTCAAAAATGTTCTTAATCATTTTCTTTCAATATTAGAAATCCTCTCATCTTGATTTAATTTATTGTCATATTTTTGCTATTTACTGCATTATGGGTATCAAAGACTCAAAATGTACCTATTCTCAACAGCTTATCTGACTTTTACTAAAAGATTCAAAAGATCCTGAAACTGAGTCTCATTGAACTGTAGTGGATTAAACTAACTCCTCTCTTCTGCTATGTTGATTGTATCTTTGGCCTTATGGGAGGAAGCATTTCTATTAATTATAGGAGTGTTAGGAAATTCTGAAAAATGGAAATCACTGGAGAATTAGGGTACTGGCACCAGAGAAGGTGAGAGTATTCTAACTTTTGGTGAGTGTACCTATTGTTATCAGCTTACTCAAAAATTACTAATGGATTTTTCTCTGAACTTTAAAAAAAATCTTCATTTATATCAACTTACAGGCATTGTTTTACATTCTTATCAATTAAAGAAAATATCTGTTATTTCTCTTATATAATTTAAGTCTAGTTTATTTGCCAAATTGATAATGAAAGTTGTTTTAGTAATTTCTCTTAAATAGTATGAGCTGTATTGACTATAAATCTCACCTAAGTTCATTCCATTTTAATAAACTCTGCATCCATGTGTTTTAGGAATCGAATAGAACTTGGAATTAGAGCAAAAGTTATTTGCAATGGGAAAAATTAATTGTTAGGAGCAGTTTAACACTTGTTATGGACATCTCTACATATTTATCCACAATTTTGAAAGAAAAATAAATTGATAGATCCAAAGGTAAGTTGCCTGGCTTAATGAAACCTCACATCTCTTGGTCTATTTTTTTTTTTTTTTTTGTCAGTATGGAGAGAACTGTTTGGCAGAGGCATCTGTTTATTGTGTGGAGCTACATAATGTATTCTCAGGTGAAGCTTTTCTGCAATTGAATATGAAAATTACTGGTTAGCAAATATACCAAATACAGCATTATCACTACAACACCTGTACTCTAAGCACTTTTTACATTACAGACATTCAAAATGTAATAGTTGGGAAGGAAAATACCATAGCAATTAGTCATTGTGAGAGCTACAAGGAAACTAACTAAAAGGGATCTGTAGTCTTACTTTTGAAACCATGGGACCCATTCTTAAACAAGCTGAATTTATATATGCTGCTCTGCTTTTCAATATCACCAAGTATTAAGATAATTTTATGTAAACAAAATTTTCAGTGACTCCCTAAGTCAAAGAGAAACAAATAAACAAAATTGTCATGTGCTACAATATCAGATTAACAATGAAAGAAAATTCTTAGACATACCAAATCAACCAGAGAGTGAGAAGGAATTCTTCTATTATGCACACATGAATATATATTCACACTTATACATGTGAACACACCCCCACATACCCCACACACTTTTAGATGACTTTTCATTATCTCAACTCCTCTTTGATGACATAATCTGCAGACACACTATCTACATGTTTCCACACAACCTTACATATTCTACAACACAACTGGAAGCTAGAATATTAGAAATTCCTTAATAATCTGTAGGTAGAAATAGCTATGCATTTTAGAAGAAGCAACCCTACATTATTATTGTCTCACTTAAAGCTCTTACTATTGAATCATTAAGGTGAACAGTCTAATTGAACTACAAAATCAAATTATATTGTTCCTAGGACATTGAGTGATATATGGGTTTCCTGCAACTTCTCTACAGTTGTAGAAGCCCTGCTCTAGACCTAAGACAATCCTCCTTGTAAGACTCAGTTAAGTAGGGAGTGGCAAAATGCACAGGAGAGAAAATAAGTGGGACTAACGTAAAAGCTAATAATTATAATATTTAACAATAATATAAGAATATTTAATATTAATATTTTAAATTAAACTAGTATTCTAGTTTAAAAGAACTTTATCAGATGAAGGGCTTTACAGAGAAGTCAGATTACCCTGTGTTGATCCTCCTAATAATATTAATGTAGAGGCATTCACTCTCTCTTTCCTCTCTACCTTGTCTTCTCTTTCTTCCTCCCTTTCTTTCTGTCATATATATTAACATATAAGATCATAAATAAAAAATATTACAATGTGTATGTATTCCATATATATATATATATATATATATATATATATATATATATATTCCAGAACAGTAGAATAATTGTGGAATGTAATTCCTAAACATTTGCAGTATATAAATTTTCTTCATTTATTTATAGTTAATGAGTTTTGTAGGGATTGGTAATTTTTTTTCTAATAGATTTTATAGCTACAGCTTCATTTCTTGAATCTTCTAGATCTCAGCCAAACTTCCTAACAGGTCTAATTTGACTAAGTCACTGTAAAGTCAACATTGTCAGATGTGCTTTCCTCTATTGCATTGAAATGTTCCAATTTTTTATCCACCAGCAATTTAAGTCACTGTTTCTCCATAGTTTCCCACATATCAAGGGACTACAAGCTAGTCATATTTTAAATGATATCCACAACAGAAGTCTTCTCCATGTAAAAAGGTTGACAGGAGCTTGGATATCTGGGTTTGTACCTGTACTCAAAAGTCTATTAAGTTTATATGACCAAAGATGTGCCACTATGTTAAATTGTACACAAATATCAATGATACTACAACTGCTGATCACATTTCAGGCAAATAAACCTAGAGCTTTAGGGGGTCCCATCAACTATTAATCAGAATGTATTTCTGGAGCAATTCTCTAGTAAATATATAAAGCTTAGATGTGGGCAATACTTAGTAAGCTTCACTAAATGCAGGTAAAATGAACTGAAACCTGATGTTAACATATATTTATATATGCCTAAATAGATTGTCCAAAACCTATTAACTAAATGCCTATATGGACTTCTAGAAAGTGATTTATGACCATTAGCTTAGTTTTAATTTGATAACATACCTATTTATTCTATCAATTAAAGCATACAAGGGAGAGAGTTTGCCCAAGAAATACCAGGTAAGGGATGTCTCTAAGAAATATTTTTCTCCAGCTTAGCACAAAATCATCAACTGGTAGGTTTTGTTTTATGCTGGGTTTTACAAATAAATAAAAAGTGAACTGCAAGTCATAACTGGAAAATCTTAAGACTTATTCTCAGGCATCTTACAAGGTGTGAAATCATCAGAGCTTAGTGCAAGTGAAGTCCTAGGAAACCTACTTAGTCCTGAGACAGGCAAACAGCTTTAGGTTTGCTTTTGCTTCTATTTCTCTCTTTAGCTCTACCATTTTTTTAAAGAGTAAATTCAGTCTTTTTATACATTTATAATATTTGTTCCTCTGGTGTTCTCTTTCATCCAGTTTTCCTGGGCCATCCTGAGCCTCATTTTCTGTAATAATTTTGTCTTTTATTATCATTATGGGTAAGTATTTATAGATGAACAAGACAATTGGAGTGACCTTCTCTGGGTTTTCAGCTTGTCCTTGTGGAATAAGTAAGTTCATACATTGTTTTTCATTAACATGGTTACTATATGCCAGGTGCCATGCTAAATACTAGGAGCTGAAAAAAAATGCAAATGAACAAAACAATACAGTCTCTGCTCTTAGGAAATACAGAAAAACTGTTTCCGGTGTCAAGACCTAAGCTACTGCTCCCAGATTATTGGCCTCTATTCAAAGGCTTGAAACAAGAGATTGTGCAGATTTTCAAAAGTATCAAGGTATCTTTATTTAAAGAGTTTATTTTTTTTAAAAAGATTACAGATTAGAGGATATACTGCCAATATTGACAGCAGGCCATGTGAGTACTAATTACACTAATTATTGTTTGGGACTCCCTCCTCTGGAATTCAAGATCAGGAAAAATTTGATCATTAAGAGGTATGGCGGGGCCTGCAGTCCTGCACACTTGGGAGAAGGCAGAGTGGAACATAGATTGAAGATAGTTATAAAAGCATGCAAGACAGGAATAGCACTCCCCTTCCACCCCTCTCTGGATCTAAGGCCTGGTGCAGACCCCTGCCCAGTCTGCTCCTGTGGAAACCAGATTCCTCCCAAGACCTCCTAGAGGGTCCACTGAACCCAGAATGGCAGAGATACCACTGAACTCAGAGCGGTAGAGGAACAACTGAACTCAGAGCGACAGACAACATATCCCTAGACATCCAAGAGGAGCCACTGCACTCAGAGCAGTAGACACATTAGCCTGAGACATCCTAGAGGAGACACTACACCCAGAACAGTGGACAAATAGCTGGTCTGCTACCTAGGAGACACCATATCCTGAGTCATCCTATAGGTACCGCTGTACTCAGAGCAGCTGGAGAAGATCACAGAGACATCTGGACCCTGAGGAGATCAGACACAAGCAAGATAATTGGAAAGGGAGGCTTCAGTCAGAGACAGCAAGTACAAGTAGCACTAGAGTTAACCAGATGGCGAAAGGCAAGCGCAAGAACATAAGCAACAGAATCCAAAGTTACATGGCATCATCAGAACCCAGTTCTCCCATCATAACAAGCCCGGAACACCCCATCACAACGGAAAAACGGGATTCAGAATTAAAATCACTTCTCATAATGATGATACAGGACTTTAAGGAGGACATAAATAACACTCTCAAAGAATTTAAGGAGAACACTGGTAGACAAGTAGAAGCCCTTAAAGAGGAAACACAAAAATCCTTTAATGAATTGCAAGAAAACACAACCAAACAGGTGAAGGAATTAAACAAAACCATCCAAGATCTAAAAATGGAAGTAGAAGCAATAAAAAAATCGCAAAGGGAGACTACCCTGGAGATAGAAAACCAAAAAAAAAAAAAAAAAAAAAAAAAAAAAAAAAAAAAAAAAATCAGGAGTCGTAGACAAAAGTATCACCAACAGAATACAAGAGATAGAAGAGAGAATCTCATGTGCAGAAGATACCATGGAAAACATTGAAACAACGGTCAAAAATGCAAAATGCAGAAAGCTACTAACCCAAAACATGCAGGAAATCCAAGACACAATGAGAAGGCCAAACCTAAGGATAATAGGTATAGATGAGGGGGAAGACTCCCAAGTTAAAGGAACAGTAAATATCTTCAACAAAATTATAGAGGAAAACTTTCCTAACCTACAGAAAGAGATGTCCATAAATATACAAGAAGCCTACAGAACTCCAAATAGTTTAGACCAGAAAAGAAATACCTTCCCTCCACATAATAATCAAAACATCAAATGTACAAAACAGAGAAAAAATACTAAAAGCAGTAAGGGAAAAAAGTAAAGTAACATATAAAGGACGACCTATAAGAATTACACCAGACTTCTCACCAGAGACTATAAAAGCCAGAAGATCCTGGACCAATATCATACAGATCCCAAGAGAACACAAATGCCAACCCAGACTACTATACCCAGCAAAACTCCCAATCAATATTGATGGAGAAACCAAAATATTCCATGACAAAATCAAATTTACACAGTATCTTACCACAAATCCAGCACTTCAAAGGATAATTGGTGGAAAACTCTAACACAAGGAGGGAAACTACAACCTACAAAAAGCAAAAAAGTAATCTTCCAACAACCCTAAAAGAAGGTAGCTATACAAACATAACTCCACTGCCAATAACAACAAAAAAGGAAACAACATTCATTTTTCCTTAATATCTCTTAATATCAATGGACTCAATTCTCCAATAAAAAGACATAGACTATCAGACTGGATACATAAACAGGACCCAACATTTTGCTGCATACAGGAAACACACCTTTGTGAAAAAGACAGACACTACCTCAGAGTAAAAGGTTGGAAAACAATCTTCCAAGCAAATGGTCCCAAGAAACAAGCCGGAGTAGCGATTCTAATATCAAATAAAATCAATTTTCAACCAAAAGTAATCAAAAAAGATAAAGAAGGACACTTCATATTCATCAAAGGAAAAATGCACCAAAAGGAACTCGCAATTCTGAACATCTATGCCCCAATTGCAAGGGCACCCACATACATAAAAGAAACTTTACTAAAACTTAAAGCATACATTGCACCTCACACAATAAGAGTGGGAGATTTCAACACCCCACTCTCAGGTATGGACAGATCATGGAAACAGAAACTAAACCGAGACACAATGAAACTAACAGAAGTTATGAACCAATTGGACTTAACTGACATCTATAGAACATTTCATCCTAAAACAAAAGAATATACCTTTTTCTCAGCACCTCATGGTATCTTATCCAAAATAGACCATATAATTGGTCACAAAACAAGACTCAACAGATACAAAAAGATTGAAATAATCCCTTGTACCCTATCAGACCACCATGGACTAAGACTCCTCTTTAATGTGGACAAAAACAATGGAAAGCCCACATACACATGGAAACTGAACAATGCTCTACACAATGATGACTTGGTCAAGGAAGAAATAAAGATAGAAATTAAAGACTTTTTGGAATTTAATGAAAATGAGGATACATCATATCAAAACTTGTGGGACTCCATGAAAGCAGTACTAAGAGGAAAAATCATAGCTCTAAGTGCCCACAAAAAAGAAAATGGAAAGAGCATACACTAACAACTTGACAGCACACCTGAAAGCATTAGAACGAACAGAAGCTAATATACCCAAGAGTAGTAGACAGCAGGAAATAATCAAACTCCGGGCTGAAATCAACCAAGATGAAACAGAAAGAACTATACAAAATATCAACAAAACCAGGAGCTGGTTCTTTGAGAAAATCAACAAGATAGACAAACCCTTAGCCAGACTAACCAAAGGGCACAGAGACAGTACTCAGATTAATAAAATCAGAACTGAAAAGGGAGACATAACAACAGAAACAGAGGAAATTTTAAAAAATTGTCAGATCCTACTACAAAGGCCTATACTCAACAAAATTGAAAAATCTGGATAAAGTGAACAATTTTCTAGATAGATACCAGGTACCAAAGTTAAACGAGGAGCAGAGAAACCATCTAAAAAGTCGCATAACCCCTAAAGAAATAGAAGCAGCCATTAAAAATCTCCCCACCAAAAAAAGTTCAGGGCCAGATGATTTTAGTGCAGAATTCTATCAGACCTTCCAGGAAGACCTAATACCAATTCTCTTCAAACTATTCCACAGAATAGAAACAGAAGGAACACTACCCAATTTGTTCTATGAAGCTACAATTATGTTCATACCTAAGCCTCACAAAGACCCAACAAAGAAAGAGAAGAACTACAGACCAATCTCTCTTTTGAATATTGATGCAAAAATACTCAATAAAATTCATGAAAAATGAATCCATGAACACATCAAAGCAATCATCCACCATGATCAAGTAAGCTTTATCCCAGGAATGCAGGTATAGTTCAGTATTTGGAAATCAATCAATGTAATCCACTACATAAATAAACTCAAAGAAAAAAAAAAACCCACATGATCATCTCATTAGATGCTGAGAAACCATTAGGCAAAATTCAGCATTCCTTCATGTTAAAAGTCTTGAAAAGATTAGGAATTCAAGGTCCATACCTAAACATAGTAAAAGCAATATACAGCAATCCAGTAGCCAACATCAAACTAAATGGGGAGAAATTTGAAGCAATCCCACTAAGATCAGAGACTAGACAAGGCTGCCCACTCTCTCCCTACCTATTCAATATAGTACTGGAAGTCCTAGCTAGAGTGATTAGACAACAAAAGGAAGTCAAAGGGATACAAATAGGAAAGGAAAAAGTCAAAATTTCACTATTTGCAGATGATATGATAGTATACTTTAGTGACCCTAAAATTCCACCAGAGAACTCCTAAACCTGATAAATAACTTCAGTAAAATGGCTGTATATAAAATCAACTCAAACAAATCAGTAGCCTTCCTATACTAAAAAGATAAACAGATTGAGAAAGAAATTAGGGAAACGACACCCTTCACAATAGTTACAAACAATATAAAATATCTTGGAGTGAATCTAACCAAGCAAGTGACAAAAGATCTGTTTGGCAAGAACTTCAAGTCTCTGAAGAAAGAAATAGAAGAAGATCTCAGAAGATGGAAAGATCTCCCATGCTCCTGGATTGGCAGGATTGATTTAGTAAAAATGGCCATCTTGCCAAAAGTAATCTCTAGATGCAATGCAATCCCCATCAAAATTCCAAATCAGTTCTTCATAGAGATAGAAAGACCAATTTGCAAATTTATTTGGAACAACAAAAAACCCAAGAAAGCGAGAACTATACTCAACAACAAAAGAACTTCTGGGGGAAATCACCATCCCTGACCTCAAACTATACTACAGGGCAATAGTAATAAAAACTGCATGGTATTGGTACAGAGACAGGCAGGAAGATCAATGGAATAGAATTGAAGACCCAGAAATGAGCCCACACATCTATGGTCACTTGATCTTTGACAAAGGAGCAAAAACCATCCAGTGGAAAAAGGACATCATTTTCAGCAAATGGTGCTGGTTCAACTGGAGGTCAACATGTAGAAGGATGCAAATCAATCTATTCATATCTCCTTGTACAAAGCTCAAATCCAAGTGGATAAAAGACCTTCCCTTAAAACCAGATACACTGAAACTAATAGAAGAGAAGGTGGGAAAGACCCTTGAATACCTAGGCACAGGGGAAAAATTCCTGAACAGAACACCAATGGCTTATGCTCTAAGAACAAGAATTGACAAATGAGACCTCATAAAATTGCAAAGCTTCTGTAAGGCAAAGGACATTGTCAATAAGACAAAACGGCAACCAACAGATTGGGAAAAAATCTTAACCAATCCTACAACCTATAGAAGCCTAATATCCAAGATATACAAAGAACTCAAGAAATTATACTCCAGAAAACCATATAGCCCTATTAAATAATGTGGTACAGAGCTAAACAAAGAATTCTCAACAGAGGAATCTCAAATAGCTGAGAAGCACCTTAAGAAATGCTCAACATCCTTAGTCATCAGGGAAATGCAAATCAAAACAACCCTGAGATAACACCTCACACCAGTCAGAATGGCTAAGATCAAAAACTCAGGTGATAGTAGATGCTGGTGAGGGTGCAGAGAAAGAGGAACACTCCTCCATTGTTGGTGGGATTGCAAGCTGGTATAACCACTCTGGAAATCTGTCTGGCGGTTCCTCAGAAAACTGGACATAGCATTACCTGAGGATCCAGCTATACCACTCCTAGGCATATACCCAGAAGATGCTCCAACATATAATAAGGACATATGCTCCACTATGTTCATAGCAGCCTTATTTATAATAGCCAGAAGCTGGAAAGAACCAAGATGTCCCTCAACAGAGGAATGGATACAAAAAAATGTGGTACATTTACACAATGGAGTATTACTCAGCTATTAAAAATTTGAGAAATTTTTAGGTAAATGGATGAATCTAGAAATTATCATCCTGAGTGAGTTAACCCAATCACAAAAGAACACACATGGTATTTACTCACTGTTAAGCGAATGTTAGCCCAAAAGCTTGGACTAGTGAAGACTCAAGTCGCAGACCACATGAAGCTCATGAAGCAGGAAGACCAAGAGGGGATTCAGTTCTATTTAGAACGAGTAGCAAAAATACTCAAGGGAGCAAATATGGAAACAAAACATGAGACTGAAACTGAAGGAGGGACCATCAGGAGACCATTCCACCTGGGTATTAACCCCATGTACAGTCACCTAAGCTAGACACTGATGTGGATGGCTGGAAGTGCATGCTGTTAAGAACATGATATAGCAGTCTCCTTAGAGGTCTGCCAAAGTCTAACATATTCAGAGGACGATGCTCACAGTTAACCACTGATATGATCAAGGGTTTCCCAATGGAGAAGTTAGAGAGAAGACTGAAGGAGCAGAAAGGGTTTGTGACCCCAGGAGGAAAGCAACAATACCAAACAACCAGAGCCCCCCAGCATCTAAACCACCAGCCTGGGAGCACATAGGGAGGGACCCATGACTCCAGCGGTATATGTAGGGGAGGATGGCCTTGTAGGGCATAGGTGGGAGAGGAGTTTCTTGGTCCCATAAAAAACGAACACAGAGTGTGTGTGGGGGGATGTGATGGTGGGGAAGGGGTAGTGGGGGGGGGTAGGTGCGGGCACTGCCTCATAGAAGCATGAGGAGGGGGGATGGGATAGGAGATTTCTGGGTGGTGGGAGGAAGTGGGGATAAGGGGACAAAATTTGAAAGGT
Source organism: Arvicanthis niloticus (assembly GCF_011762505.2). NCBI lineage: Eukaryota > Metazoa > Chordata > Mammalia > Rodentia > Muridae > Arvicanthis > Arvicanthis niloticus. Next base: position 248,244 of record NC_133430.1, on the reverse strand, counting down.
AAATATAATACCCAATTTAAAAAAGAGAGAGAGATGGAAAAAAAGGAGAAAAAAGAGGAAAAAAAGAAAGAAAAAGAAAAATAGGAGATTTAATAACACAAAAGGAAGGATTTAGAAATTTAAGAGGCAGGTTTTGTTAATGGAAACAGCATCATAGAAACTGAAAAATCACACCCTCATAGAAGCACAAGGAGGGGGGATGGGATAAGGGGTTCCTGGGTGGTGGGGGGAATGGGATAAGGGGATAAAATTTGAAATGTAAATATTACAACCAATTTTAAAAGGGGGAAATAAAAGAAAAGTTGTTAGAACCAACATCTTTAAAAAAATGTCAGCCCTCTAGGAAAAAAATTTTTCTTCTTGATACTAAAACTTGTTCTGAGAATTGTATATTGCAGAATACACAGTCATGGTGTATTTACTCATCAAGCATACTGAGCAGACCTGCCCAAACCTCTGATGTCCTGGAATTCCATCTGGATGCAGTGAAGACACAGTGTCAGAGGCTTATCAATTTACTCTTCCCCCCACCCCTCTTCTAATATCTCAACACCCATAATCAGCTTGAAGAAGTTAAAGAAGAATCAGCGCCCCTATTCCCTGGGCTTGGGGACTAAGGTGGTTAATATTGGTCTGTCTTTCTAGGGAAAAGTAGTGGTTTTGTTGCAACAGGGAGGATTAGCTAGGACTTATTGCATAGCCATAACCGATTGGTAGAAATCTGTATAATTAATATCAATATGAAGTTATAATTTCTTAAATGGTACAAAATTTACTTAGATTTCAAATTTAAGGTTTTCATTGGTATGAGCTTCTTATTGATATAAAAGTGAGATGAATATTGATACTCTCATGGGCATTGTGCCTGTATAACACATTTAGGAATACAAGGCTTAGACCTAGTCCTTCTTTAACTTTTTAAAACTGATTTGGGATGGTTAGCCTATAAGTTAAGGGACTATAGCAAATTCATGGCTTTGAGTTTATTGTTAGGGTGTTTTCCATATTTTATTTAGAAATAGGTGAGAGGAGTTAGCAGACAACCGTCCAGGTTAACTTACATGGATAGTTGGTTTTCAAAACGTCAGAAGTCCATAGAATTGACGTTACAAACATTTCTGTATAATGTCCATTTTGATTAGAGACCTGTCTGCTTCTGACAGCTTCCTGTCTTAGATTCTAAGAAGAAATTGAGCATCCTTGGAGTTACTCCAGTTGTGCGGTGACAGCCACTAGGCAAGAATTGCCTCTTTCCATCTACAGACAAATTACTGTCCAGAAAAGGACACAATTGCAGAATAGCCAACTGATTATATCTGCCTAGACAGAGTAATCAGCCCTTAATAATTCTGTATCACTAAGGTCTGTCAGACAATTCTGGGCCAGAAGGCTGAAGATTTGATGCTCCAACATTCAGTAGTATAGGGGCTTTCCAGGTGTTCAACGGTCTCTATAAATTGGCTAAGTTTTAGAAGCTATGCTTTGTGCTTCCCATAATTTTAGTTAACTCAGTCATTCTGGATTTCTGATGGGGTTGAAAACTTATAGTCTCATAGCCAATCCTGGCTATTTACTTTGAGAGAAAAGATCTGAGTGGATGGTTTTCAGCTGACATTCATTCTAAAGCCAAGAAAAAAGCCAGGTTCAGAACTAAGAGTTTTAGTTAGGAGAGATGACAGTGGTTCTGGTTAGTCAACAAAATGATGGACTTGGTATTAGGACTATCCTGTACCTTACTGGTACAAATAATTATGCTCTAATTGTATTTTGAGAGAAAAGTGTTATTTTAACAGGAAGGGTGATATGTAGGCGGAGCTAAGGTGGGAGGGGTACTGAGAGGAAGAGAAGGAGTAAGGAGAGGAGAAGGAGAGGAGAAGCTAGGTGATGAGAGAGAGAAAGAGAGAGAAAGAGAGGGGGGACATGGAGGCAGATGTTCACGTGTCTCCACCAGTCAAAGATAGTTGATATATCTAGGTTGGGTATTGGGTTACACTTCTGATTGAGCATTACCAAACTTAGAAAGCCTTTGATTAACATTTTTTAAAAATGTATAAAAGCAAAAAGGAAAAGGGGGCATGGGATAGGGGTTTTTTAGGGAGGGGAAATGGGAAAAGGGAATGGCATCTAAAATGTAAATAAAATATCCAATAAAAAAGAAAAATAAACAAACAAAAAAGAGGTATAACATGGAGTTTTTATTTTGACTGATAGATGAGACCATATAATCACTTTTCTATTACACATATATCTTCCCACAATGTATCTGATTTTCACCATTTGAATGCCAAATAACCCATAGACATAAACTGTACATATGGAATTCTTAAAAGTTCACTTTAAGATGCAATATGTCTTTTTAGCAGAATAATAGTATTAGGTTTTGCCCTGGGCTCATGACCTAGCTAGACTCAGATTCTTAGACACTTTAACAGTGCCCAGGTATGGGTTCCATCTCATGGACTGAGCATTAAATCATTCCCCTAAAGTGGGTTGTTACTCTCATAATATTGTACCACTATTTCACTAGTATATTTTGAGGCAGGGCACTATTGTAGGTTATAAGGCTTGTAGTCACTGGTAATGATGGTTCACCTCTAGTAACATGCAGAGCACATTCCAGTACCTTAAATACTAGTCAATGGTGTGAAGCTTCTATTTTGGACACCAGCTTGATGTCTCTGTGTTTGATGACATAATTCAGTATTGTCTTCAGCAATAAGGTCTTACCATCAGGTTGTGGAAAGCACAATAGTCTGTTGGGGGGAGTATTTCCATGGGAACCCTTTGGCCAATTATTCACCAAGATATAACCAATTCTTGACACTAGAGGCTTTACTTGGTGGCATAAAATATATGGTTGAGGAAGTGTCTCTCCTTTTATTTGATTACTCTTTTTTCATATTGGTCTTTTGAATATTTTGATTTGTTTTTGTGTTTCTGTGGGTGTTTTATTGTAGTTTTGTTTGTTTTGTGGAGCCCCATTTTGGCCCTGGTTTGGGCCTTGTAGACAAACCCGAGCCTGGCTCAAGTTTTTGTGGCCTTGTGAGAGAGCCTAAGTCTGGCCCAAGTTTGATACCTGTCTTAGTCACTTCCGTACTGGAGTGACTCAACACAATCTGTTTAGCCCTGCTTCTACTCAGCTGTTGCTGAGGTAGAGCTTTGCCATTGGCCCTATCAGTCAACCCATACCCTCTGTCTCCCTTCCCCACCCCCTCTGTCATCTTACCCCTCCAAAACCCCTCCTCCCTATGCTCCAAGTTTATATAAACAAGAGGTTGTTACATTAAAGTTGAGTTCCTGCCTTGACAAGACTCCCGGCTAGGTGTGTTTCTTTGGTCCTCTGACCATCCCACTCAGTCCTAGAGAGACCCTGCAGGGCCAGGACCTCTCTCTCCTCTTGCCTGGACCTGAGATTAATAACTTAATTTTTGTATATTCTATCAAAGGGGAGAGTGGTTAACAAGGAGGGAACAAGAGAAGCTATGGATTCACAGTTCACCCCAGGTTTTTTAAGTGACTTATAAAATGCCTCAATGTTTTTGGCTTCTTATGGTGAGAAAGAAGAATTTAAACACCCATGGCAATGCCTGTGATGTTATGTAGTGCTTTCCACATTCTTGATGAAAACCCATTCAGAATACGTCTAGAGAGATACATGGGTTTTCTTTCCACATGTATATGTACAATAGACATATGGAGCAATAGACATTTGAAAGTATATAGTAATCCTCATATTTGAACAAGTTTACTCTAATTAGAGCCAAGACAAAAAAGTTGGTGTAACTCCAGAAAAGGGGGATTAAAGTACACAGACCACCATTCAAATTCAGTCTTTCATGCTAGGAATGAGTAAGAGGCACCTGTCAAAAATATTTATAAGCCCATGCTTCCATGATCTGTTTTAATTGTAATTAAATGATCTGATATACACAAAGTTACTAGGATCAAACTTAGAATACTTGGGTAAATCAACATTATCAGGATCTTATAATGCCTTTACAAATTTTAATAATCTGTGAAGGGAAATATTTACCTGGATATTTTCCAGCATGCTTGAACAAAGAACAAGTTTTCCTCATGCCCACCTCTTATGATTTATCTTCTTTGGAAAGCATAATATTCTGTGTTTGCATACAGAATGGAAATATCTTCTGCTTATTTGGGAGTTGAGTATTTGGGTGAGTATCCAGTCAGGTTAGAACGTTTCTGGGCATTAGGTGAACAGACTACATTTGAAGTACTCATGCTTATCAGCTTTCATCCCACTGGTTTATTACATTTTGCAACACAGGCTTATCCAAGACACAAGTTGTCAGAAGCCAGGACCCTTGCCTCTTACCCTCACCCCCTACTTCTCCCCACCTGCACAATGTCTCCTGCAGCTTCATCTCCCTAGCAACCACAAGGTTCTGCTTGATAGTTACAAATAGATTTTTAGATGTAAAGCAGTGTACCGTATCTTTTGAAGTAGGCAGTTGGACCGCCATTGTTTCAGGGCACAGGCCGAGAAGATTCTGTACTGTCCCATCACCTGGACCGCCATTGTTTCAGGGCACAGGCCAAGAAGATTCTGTACTTTCCCATCACCTGGATCCCTCTTACCCCTCCCTTTGAAAAATGTATTATAAATAAGCACTTGGTGCCCAAATATATGACTCCTGACAAGCATTTGCTTCCTTGAGTCCATTCTCTCTCTCGCCCATTCTTCCAGGTTGCAATCCTCCTCGTCCCTCACGAATAACCTAGGGCCCGCAGGTCGGGTCAACAAGTCAATGTGGTTTGTGGTTCTTGTTCATTTACATTGCTTCACCTCATCTGAGAGAGTCACTCCATCACCTTGGGAATATTAAAAGCTGCCTTGTATAAATGCATAACAAGGAATAATTTATGTTGAGTAGAAAATTACAATTAACATTTTTTTAGCATTGCAACTATACATATCACCTCAAGAAATACTACAAACCCAACAATGTATTTTTATAATGATGATTTTATCATCTGTAATAATTATTAATTCAGTACAGTTTTCTCTCATCTACATTCATTTTATATTGTTAGAAGTTATGTGATGAACAGTCAATTTTTGTATAATAATGGACCCAAAGCTACTAGTGACAATTCTACATCATTGTTCTAATTGGTTAAATGAACAAAAAAGAAACATACTTACATTTTATACTGTCATATAGCCACAGGAAGGCTTTACTTATGAGCTGCCATTTTGTCCTTTTAAAAGTATCCTTTGCTTTACAGAAGCTTTTCAGTTTCATGAGGTCCCATTTATTAATTGTTGATCTTAGTGCCTGGGCTGTTAGTTAAGGAAGTTGTCTTCTGTGCCAGTATGTTTAAAGCTACTTTCCACTTTTTCTTCTATCAGATTTAGTATATCCTGTTTTATATTAAGGTCTTTGATCCACTTAGATTTGAGTTTTATGCAGGGTGATAGATTTTAATCTATATACATTCTTCTACATGCATACATCTTGTAAGGCCAGCACAATTTGTTAAAGATGATTTCTTTTATTCCCATTGTATGTTGTTGACTCCTTTGTCAAAAATCAAGTGTCCATAGATGTGTGGGTTTATTTCTGGGTCTTCAATTCAATTCCATTGATCAATCTGTTTGTTTTTATGCCAATACGATTTGATTTTTATTACTATTGCTCTGTAATACCACTTGAGATCTTAGTTGGTGATACCTCCAGAAGTTCTTTTATAGGATTGTTTTAATTATCCAGGGTTTTTTGTTTTTCCATATGAAACTGAGAATTGTTCTTTCAAGGTTTGTAAAGAATTGTGTTAGAATTTTGACGGGAATTGCATTGAATCTGTAGATTGATTTTGGCAAGATGGGTTGTGGAGGGCTACAAGAGGCTCAAGTGTGAGGAGAATGGTGGGACAAAGAACTGAGACAGAGCACTGGAGTTAGTAAGAGGTATTGCTGGGACAAGCTAGCAATTTAGGACAATGGAAACTCCCAGGAATCTATAAGGGTGACCCTAGTTTAAACTACTAGCAATAGGGGATATGGACCATGAAATGGTTACCTTCTGTAACTAGTCAAGACTTCCAGTGGAGGAATGAGGATAACAATCTAGCCACAAAACATTTGACCCAAGATATTTTCCTGACTTTAAGAGGTTCAGGGACAAAGAGGTAGCAGAAAGTAAGGGAATGGCCAACTAATGACTATTCCAACTTAAATCCTATGCCATGAGAGAGGGCCCACACCCTGACACTATCAATAATATACTGCTATACTTGCAGATAGGAGACTAGCATAACAGTCATCAGCAGCTGATGAAAACAGATGCCAACACCCCAACTAAACATTAGGCAGAGCTGGGGGAATATCATGGAAGAAGGGGAGGAAGGATTGAAGAGCTAGAGAGGTCAAGGACACCATAAGAAAACCTATAGAATCAACTAATTTGGACCCATAGGGGCTCACAGAGTCTGATCCACCATCCAGATAGCATGCATGGAATGGCCCTAGGCCTCATACACATTTATAAAAGATGTACAGCTTGGTTTTCCTATGGAGCCTCTAACAGCAGGAGCAAGGGATGTCTCTGATTCTGTTGCCTGCCTTTGAATACTTTTCCCCTAAGTGGATGGTCTTGTCTACCCTCAATAGGAGAAGATGCACTCAGTCCTACTACAACTTGATATACCAAAGTGGGTTGATGTCTATGGGAGGTCTCCCCTTTCCTGAAGAGGGGTACATAGAGGGAAGGAGGGGGGGGAGGGGAGAGGGAGAAACTAGGAGGGGAAGGAAAGGAAGCTCTGGTTCAGATGTAAAGTAAATAAAATAATTAATGAAAAATCAACTTCAGTTTTAAAAGGTAGCTTTTTTCAGTATACAACTCTTAGCTGTAAGTTTGCTTTCAGGTAAGTCTGTTGTCCCATAATCTATATCTCATCTATTTCTGATGAGATGTCAGCTTAGGATCTCACTCATATTTTCTTGTTCTTCTTGTTCTTCCTCTTCTTCATTTTCTTCTTCTTCTTCTTCTTCTTCTTCTTCTTCTTCTTCTTCTTCTTCTTCTTCTTCTTCTTCTTCTTCTTCTTCTTCTTCTTCTTCTTCTTCTTTTCTTCTTCTTCTTCTTCTTCTTCTTCTTCTTCTTCTTCTTCTTCTTCTTCTTCTTCTTCTTCTTCCTCTTCCTCTTCCTCTTCCTCTTCCTCTTCTTCTTCTCTTCATCCTCCTCCTCTTCCTCCTTCTTCTCCTTCTGCTTTTTCCTTTGTCTTCATCTTCATCTTCATTCTCATATTTATCTTCATCTTCTTGGTAATTTCAAATTTTTACCAAGAAACCATCTTTGCTTTCATTACCTTTACTCTGATATGTATATGGATTCTTTTGTGTATATTTTTTTTGAGGTTTGTTGAGCTTCCTCAGTGTGTAGATCATTGATGTTTAGAAACTGGGAAATTTCCCCTATTTATTTTTTGAATTGGCCTTTTCTCTGACTCTTTTCTTGTCTTCTGGCACAATGTTTACACTGGTGTTCAGCTTTAATGTTCTTTGGGGCTTTCACCCTTCTCTTTATTTCTTTAATAAAGTCTCTGTTCTTAGGCTCTCATAACTGTGTTACTATTTCTTCTAATTGGTTTGTTTTTTCTCTTTTTCATTCACATATATTGTTGAGTTCCTCCAGTGATTTTTCCCCTTTTTGGATAATGTATTTTCAACTCCTTTGAGCCTTTCCATCTGGCTCAACTTTTATGCTATTTACTTATATTTTATATATTAAGTGGGCATTGTCAATATACATTTATTTACTTCAACCATAGTTTCTTTCAGTTCAATTAATGTATTTATAGTACTTAAAAATAGGATATTTTATTACTTTCTCAGATGGCTTAAATACATATTTTGTTCTGATCCTGGTGTGTGGTTACACTTGTTTCTTGGCATGATTCATATAATTCCATTAAAAGAAAAATAAACATTCTAGAAAACAGATTGCAATATTTCTTGGAATCAGATCTCCATACTGTCTCAGGGCTGTGGCATTATAATTTGCTTATTTATTTAGTAACTAGCTAAGTTACACTAGTGAAGTCTACCTCTTCAATCAAGTATTAAGCCTTGAATGCTGCTCTTTTTTTAATTACTTTTTTTTTTACACTCCAGTTGTTACTCCTTCTGGTCCACATACCAAAAGTTCTTCATCACACTCCCCCTTACCCTTGTCTCCAAGAGGATATTCTCTGCCTACCACCATGCCTTTCCACTCCCTGGCACCTCAAGTCTTTCAAGGGTAAGGCACGTCTTCTGTCACTGAGGTCAGACCAGGCAGTCTTTGCAGTATATGTGTTGGGGGCTTTGGACCAGCTAGTGTATGCTGCCTGGCTGGTAGCTCAGTGTCTGAGAGAAAGATATCTCTGTCAGGTGCAGCCTTGCTTATACACTGAAGGCCTAAAATCATCCATAGGCCTAAGTCAGCTTGCTAACACAAAGTCTTGGTCTCTGTGGAAAAACACTGAACAGATGGCTATAAGATCTTGTAAACAAGTAGCCTTGTTTAAAATATAACAAATATTTGCCTTCCTTTCATTTGCCTTATTTAATTTCTATGGATTTTCTTAGCCATTCTCCATTTGCTGTTGTTCTTTAGAACAATTTTCTGAGGTTTTAAATGGAGGGTTTTGTTATTTTGTTTTTGAATTTGGACCCCCAGAGTGTTATACCAGAAGTCAGTTTCTAACACTCAAAAGATGACACCATTGGTTTGATAACTGCTGTTCGAAAACTACTTGTAGGCATATATTTTTAACATATTTACATGTTGCAATCAACTTTGTATGTGTAATTTACATACAAATCTCACCAACGTGTATAATGTTCATTATTTTTTTATTTATACACCAATCTAACTATTGACCTAATCTAAATATAGGTTACATCCAAAAAGATATTTTTGCCTTTGGCAAGCACATATAACCAAAATCCAAGCCAGACAGCCAATGATGTGCTTTTTCACTCTAATATATATGATTCTGGAAAAACCTCCTTTACTTTTGGCAGTAGTGGTTGACCTCTTTGCCGTGCTCATGCTATGCAAGTGCTTTATACCTGGGCTATAACTTCAGCCCTTCATATTTACATATACATAGATGCACACACACACACACACACACATATATATGCGTATATATACATATATATGTGTGTGTGCATGCACATATATGTACATACACACACACACACACATACACACAGTGAGGAGGGATTTTCTGTGTAGTCTTAAGTTTGTTACTACTTTCCTTTTTCTATCTCCAGAGCATGTTGACTTGTAGGATTTTACCTTGTAGGAAGCAACCCTGCTTCCTAATCATTTCTTCTTTCAGAGTGACACATAACCTGATAATAGAAATTTACCTTCACTGCCTACACATTGGTTTTTAAAAGTTAAATGTCAAACAGCCTATATGACTGCACCCAGATAAGGCTATAGAGCTATTGATGCTATCTAGAACTTTGTGAGGGTTTTTTGTATTTTGTATTTTGTATTATTTTGTATTTTGTTTTGCTTGCTTTCAACTTGTTTGTTTGGTCTCTATTTTCTAGCAAGTTTCCTTGTATTCTTTTACCCTTCTAATATTTTCATTTCAATATCAGATGACTAGTCTATGCCTATTGATCTCAGTGGAAGACACCTAATTCTCATAAGCATTTAAAATGTTTTATGCAGAAAAATTTATTTACAAAGAGATTTTAATTGTTATAATGAGTTATCAACTTTTCTTGCGTGAACTGCCATAGAAATTGCGTGAATGCCAAGAATTGGTAAATTTGTATAATGATTGAATACTACTATTAAATAAAATGAAAAAAATATTATTTAATAATATATTATGATGAAGTGTCCAGTCCTCAATTCATATGTGATCATTCTATAAATGAGCAAAAACTATGCCTGCTGCAGTAATCATCATAGATCAAATAACAAAAGGGCAATTTTAAACACAAATAGACAACTATCACGACTAAATTTTAAGCAGATAATTGTCCAACAATACTGTTCATTTGGAATCCTATCTTTAGCTTGTTTTCCTGGAGCACAATTACAGCTGAAATTTAATACTTCTCATTCTATTTGTTTGTTTGTTTGTTTTGTTTTGTTTTTGGATTTATTTGTTTTTTCGTTGAAAGTTTAAGGTGTAGTTTGGAATCAGCAATCTATTGCCACTGTCATTTTTAACTCATAGGTGCAAGCAAAGCTAATTTTAGAAGGAAATCATGATTGTCTTGAGGGTTTGGTTTTAACAAATGGTAAGTATGAATGTACCTCTTAATCACTATGTTGCCTCCAAGTTTCAGACCTGTGCATTCATTCTCCGTTATTTCTCTTACACTGCCACTGAGTAGACTCTGCTGAGAAATAAGCAGCTTTGAATTCAGTGGGCCAAGGCTTCTTTCCTCCTTGACAGAGTTGCATGTCAGCTATCTAAAGTTTTGTCTCATCTGGTTTCAAAACAGATGGCAAAGTCTTACCTCAGCTGGTTTGAAGAGCCCTCAAACCATTTAGCATATCTCCCAATGGATTTGTAACTACTTATGCTCCAGGGCCTTCAGAAAGATGACTCATATTCACAGATGCCAAAACCTAGGTAATTTCAAAAGGACGGTAAATCAATAACCCATGGTATTTTGCCTTCCATAAATCAAAGTCAGACCATTCATTACAAATGACACAAGAAAAGCTCATTGAATTGAGATTCTAAGCAACCAGGATAAACCCAGGAGTCCCTTTTCTTAAAAGTAGTTTTCTTCTGATACATTTGCAAACAATGGTGCTGCTAAGACTTCATTCCAGTTGTGTTTACAAAGCTCATCACACTTTTGGCTTTTTTAATGTCTGTATTCTATTAGAAATTAGTTTACTGAATCAGTGATAGCTACTGTGGACTTCATATCTTTTCAGCCACAACATCTATATTTTTATCCATGTTCCAACAATATTGTTTCATAATTCTAGGAGACAGCAAAAAGTGTGTGTGTGTGTGTGTGTGTGTGTGAGAGAGAGAGAGAGAGAGAGAGAGAGAGAGAGAGAGAGAGAGAGAGAGAGAGATATGTGATGTGATGTGATGTGATGTGATGTAATTGAGGATATCCTCATGACTACCATCGGCATTTGCTTAATCAGTGCATAAGGGAACAAAACGAGAACCCATGTTAACTTCCTTCCCTCAGTGTTGAGCAGGTGAGGATTCTGGTCAATAAGCTTCTAATTAAGTAATCTGTGATCATTCTGCTTGGGATGTTTTGAGATGACATAAAACTAAAAATAATAATTAAAAAGAAGAGCACAACCTAAATGTCCAAGTACAAAAAATAGAAATAATGTGGAACCCAGGTAAATTCAGGCAAAGGGATGTATTGTAACTGCCTGTTTTCTCAGCCCTTAGTAGTTAGGAACACAGAGACCCTGAAGCAAGAAACTAATTCTGTATGCAATTATGTTAAGACAATCTTAAATCCTAAATGTTAATGTTGATATAAATAATTTCAAACAAGAACAGCTTCTCAGTTCTAATCCAAGTATTTATTATGAGAAAGACCAATCGCAATTGGGACTGTAACAAATGTGGACACTACATATTCTCAGCTCAGGTAAAGCATTTACTTCTAGGCAAAAACAAAGAATACATGAAACATCCACTTCTTTAGGGATTGCTGTGTTTGATTCAGAATTCACAAAAGAAGCAATAAGGCTGAGGGGATAACTCAATAGAAAAACAATAAAGGGGATAAATAAAACCCAAAACCTTTATGCCCACATGTGAGAAATTGAATTGAGATCCTCAGCAAGCAAGTAAATGGCTAGGAGGTGTTATGGATGCCCTCAGAGGGCAGGAAAAGAAGCAAGAGTCCCATTTGTATAGAGGAGGGCTACTGATTACTTTGAGTTAGTTTGTATCCAGCGACTTTGCTGAGGGTGTTTATCAGCTGTAGGAGTTTGATAGTAGAATTTTTTGGGGTCATTAATATATATTATCATATCTGTGAAGAGTGATACTTTGCCTTATTTCTTTCCAATTTTTATTCTTTTGATCTCCTTTAGTTGTCTTACTGCTCTAGCTACAACTTCAAGTACTATGTTGAAAACATATGGAGAGAACAGTGAGCCTTTTCTAGTCCCTGATTTTAGTGGAATTACTTTAAATATCTTTCCATTTAATTTGATGTTGGCTATTGACTTGCAATATATTGCTTTTATTATGTTTAGTTATATCCTGTATCCCTTATATTTCCAAAACTTTTAAAATGGAGAGTTTCTGGATTTTGTCAAAAGTATTTTTCTGGATCTATGAGATGATCATATTTTTTTTCTTTCAGATTGTTTTTATGTGGTGGATTATATTGATGGATTTTTGTATATTGAGCCATCTCTGCATGTCCAGGATGAAACCTACATGATTATAGTAGGTGATATTTTTTATGTGTTTGTGGATTCTTTTTTAAATTATTTTATTGAGTATTTTTGCATTCATTTTCATAAGGGAAATCAGTCTGAAATTCTCTTTCTTTGTTGAGTTTTTGCATAGTTTAGGTATCAGAGTGACTGTGGACTCATAGAATGAATTTGGCAGTGTTCCTTCTGTTTCTATTTTGTGGAATAGTTTGAGGATTCTTGATATTAGTTCTTCTTTGAAAGTCTGGTAGAATTCTGCACTAAAACCATCTGGCCCTGGGCTTTTCTTGGTTGGGAGAATTTTAATAACTGCTTCTATTTTTTTAGGGGTTATAGGGCTGTTTAAAAGTTGACCTGAACTTGATTTAACTTTGGTAAGTGGTATCTGTCTAGAAAATTTGTCCATTTCATTAAGATTTTCTAATTTTGTGGAGTACAGGCTTTTGAAGTAAGACCTAATGATTCTTTGAATTTCCTCAGTATTAATTGTTATGTCTCCCTTTTCATTTCTGATTTTGTTTATTTGGATACTGTCTCTCTGTCTCTTGGTTACTTTGGTTAAGTGTTTGTCTATCCTCTTGATTTTCTGAAAGAAACATCTCTTGCTTTCATTGATTCTTTGTATTGTTTTCTTTGTTTCTAAGGGATTAATTTTATCCCTAATTTTGAATATTTCCCACCTTCTATTCCCCTTTGGTGTGCTTGCTTCTTTTTCTCTAGAGCTTTCAGGTGTACTTTTAAATTGCTGATATGAGAACTTTCTTTTCTTTTTTTTTTCTTTTTTTTGTTTTGTTTTGTTTTGTTTTGTTTTTTTATTTTGTTTTGTTTTGTTTTGTTTTGTTTTTTCCGAGACAGGGTTTCTCTGTATAGCCCTGGCTGTCCTGGAACTCACTCTGTAGACCAGGCTGTCCTTGAACTCAGAAATCCACCTGCCTCTGCCTCCCAAGTGCTGGGATTAAAGGCATGTGCTAATTTCTTTTGGAGGCACTTAGTGCTTTGAACTTTCCTCTTATCAGTGCTTTCATTGTGTTCTGAAAGTTTTGCCTGCATTTTCATTGGATTCTAGAAAGTCTTTAATTTCTTTATTTCTTTCCTCACCCAGAGAGTTGTTCAGGTTCCATTAGTGTATAGGCTTTCCAGTGTTTCTGTTATTGTTGAAGTCTAGCTTTAATCCATGGTGGTCTGATAAGATATAAGGCATTATTTCAATTTTCTTGTATCTGTTGAGACTTGCTTTGTGACTGAGAATATGGTCAATTTGGATAAAGGATCCATGAGGTACTGAAAAAAAGGTATATTCTATTGTGTTTGGGTGAAATATTTTATAGATGTCTGTTAGGTTCATTTTATTCATAATGTCTATTAGTTTTATTATTTCTCTGTTTAGGTTTTATCTGTCAATTGGTGAGAGTGAAATGTTTAAGTCTCCCACTATTAATGTGTGGGATTTGATATACAATTGAAGCTTTAGTAATGTTTCTTTTACAAGTGTGGGTACACTTGTGTTTGGGGCATAGGTGTTCAGAAACTGAGATACTGTCTTGGTAGATTTTTTTTCTTTGATGAGTAAGAAATGTACTTCCCTGTCCCTTTGGATTAATTTTGTTTAAAAGTCTATTTTATTGAATATTAGAATAGCTATTTCACCTTGATTCTTGAGTCTATTTTCTTCAAAAACTTTTTTCTAGTCCTTTACTCTGAGGTAATATCTATCTTTATGGCTGAAGAGTGTTTCTTATATGCAGCAGAATTATGGATCCTGTTTTTGCATCCATTCTGTTAGCCTGTGTTTTTATTGGGGAATCAAGTCCATTGACGTTGAGAGATATTAATGAGCAGTGATTGTTATTTCCTGTTATTTTGAAGTTGTTGTTGTTGTTAGTGGTGGTGGTGGTGGTGGTCGTGTGTGTGTGTGTGTGTGTGTGTGTGTGTGTGTGTGTATGCTTTCCTTGGTTTTGCTGGTATAGAATTACTTATTTCCTGTGTTTTCTTGGATGCAGTTATCCTTCTTGGTTGGAATTATCCTTCTAGTATTTTCTGTAGGGCTTGATTTATATATAAATAATTGTTTAGATTTGGATTTGTCTTGAAATATCTTTTTTTCTCCTTATGTGGTGATTGAGAGTTTTCTGTGTATAGTAGTCTAGGTTTGCACTAACAGTTCTTCTTGTATGCTTATAGGTATTTCTTTCTTTAGGTTGGGAAAGTTTTCTTCTATGATTTTGTTGAGAATATTTTCTGGGCCTTGGAGATGGGATTTTTTACCTTCTTCTATTGCTGTTATTCTTCTGTTAGGTCTTTTTATGATATCCCAGATTTCCTGGATGTTTTGTGTCAGTAAATTTTTAGCTTTAACATTTTCTTTGACTCTGGGTCCTAGGAAACTAGCTATCCACAAGACAAAATAAATAAGAAAAGAGTTCAGAGCTGGGAGTTCAGGACAGTGTGACCAAGCGCTATGGGTACCAGGAACTAAAAACTGACCATAAGATAGATTAAATAGGGTTTGACCTGGGAGTTCAAGTTAGCGTGCCTGTGCACCCTGGATACCAGGAACTTGGCTGACCACAAGATGGATGGCTGATTACATATAGGCTCTTAGAGACTAGCCTGTTCCTTGTACCCTGTCACAAACTGAATAATGAGCTGGGACTTTTCCACAGGTGCTCTCCAATAGCCCTCCCTTACTCCCCCTGGGTTGTGGTTCCCCCCTGAGTTGTGGTTTTGGGCTTTAAATTCTCTCTGTCTCCAAAGCCCTGGGGTCAGACCCCGTTGCCCCTGCGTGGGCTACAGGTCTTGACCTCAGTATATTGATTAAAATATACCTCTTGCTGATTACATCAAGTTTGGTGTCTTACAGTTAATGGGTGGCCTTGAATTCCCGAGACTTGGGTGAGGTCCTTCCTTCGAGGGGGCCTTACATTTGCATCTGTTGTTCCTGTTCTCTTCCTTAGGTATTTCATCTTCAAGATTGTGTTTTCTTTATTGCTTTTATTTTCATTTTTAGGTCTTGCACAGTTTTATATAGTTCCTTCACCTGTTTAATTGTATTTTCTGTACTTCTTTAAGGAATTTATTAGTTTCCTCTTTAAAGGCCTTACCTGTTTGATTTTATTTTCCTGAATTTCTTTGAGGGATTTAATCATTTCCTCTTAAAGGCATTATTCATCTTTATAAAGTTGGATTTAAGGCCATTTTCTTGTGCTTCAGTTCTGTTAGGTTATCCAGGGCTTGCTCTAGTAGGATAGCTTGGCTCTGAAAGTGCCATTTTACCCTGGGTCTTGTTGTTCGTGTTTTTGCACTAGCCTCTAGCCATCTGGTTTCCCAGGATCTTCCTGGTGTAGCAGGCCTCTGGTAGGCAGCCTTGGACTGGGTGTTCTTGGTGTAGTAGACCTGGATTTTTCTTCTTCAGTAGACCTGGTTGTTCACCTTGTTAGGTGAACCTGGATAGTCCATGTTCAGTGGGCCTGATAGAGGCTAACAGAGTGGTTTTCAGACAATGGAGTTCTGGGTACATCCTGCAGCTAGCTCAGGGCATCTAAATATACCCCAGGTGACTGCTAGGGAAATGGGGTGGGGGCTGAAAGGAGAGTTCTCACCTGGCAGGCCTTGTTTTTCAGGCCAGATGAGGCCAGCAGAGCAGTAGCCAGACAATGGAGCTTTGGGGGACAGCCTGCCTTGCTTGTAACTTGTAAGGTGACATAGTACCTTTATTATCCATATATTTCTATTACTCAGAGAAGTATATAACACACAGAAGATATTAATTTAAAATATTTAATAGCCAAATTTGTGGTGAGTAGGGAAGAAAAATCCTGATTTGTTGTTTTTCTAATTTTTTCCAACCCCCATAGTTTATTTGTTCTTCAATAGCTGATATATCCCAGCAAAATCTTTCAAGCAGTATAAAATTACAATGTGATTACAAATTACTAAAATTACAATTTTAATTTTCTTCTAGTAAATGATTATGAAAAAAAAAAAAAAAAAAAAAAAACCAGTGTGTTCCCAAATACCTTTACAAGAAATAACATTACATACTACAGGTAAAAAAAAAAATTATTTTCCAAAACCCACATACATTTGTAACTAAGCAGCTTGTTATAAATTAACAAAATGTAAGCAAGCAAAGTAGTTTTCTCACTCAGTTTCTCTTACTGGCAGGCAGCAATTT
Source organism: Arvicanthis niloticus (assembly GCF_011762505.2). NCBI lineage: Eukaryota > Metazoa > Chordata > Mammalia > Rodentia > Muridae > Arvicanthis > Arvicanthis niloticus. The sequence goes on along the minus strand of NC_133430.1, from coordinate 231,648 downwards.
GTGGTTACAAAAATGAAGTAATTATTTTATTATTTATCTTTAAAAGTAGTCTTTAAGAATCTTAAAAGAATCATAAATTTAAACTTTTAAATAAAAATCAGTCATATCTATCTTACATTTTTAGAATGCATATCTCCTCATCAGCAATTGTTTAACAAATCATATCAGAAGCTGGGCAGTGGTGGCTCATGACTTTAATCCCAGCACTTAGGAGGCAGAGGCAGATGGATTTCTGAGTTTGAGGCCAGCCTGGTCTACAGAGTGAGTTCCAGGACAGCCAGAGCTATACAGAGAAACCCTATCTCAAAAAAACCAAAAAAACAAAAACCAAAAACAAACAAACAAACAAACAAAATCATATCAGGAAGCACAGGGCAGAAATGGGTAGAAGAAATCAGTTATCACCTGTCCAGCCTCAATGAGAATCACATCAGCCAGCGCTGCCATTGTTCTTGTTCCCTGACCATAAAGGGTTCCTAGCTTAACTAATAAGACTATGTCTTTCTGAACTTCAAATTGTTCCTTAAAATATTCTACATTAGAGCCAGTAGTAAAAACACCTCAACTTAGCTTCACAAACATTTTAATTTTTCCAAATGTTTTCTAAGAGTAGTGTTAATCTGCTCCAGCAGCAATGTCTGCAAGAGATCAAGCATTAGTACTGTGAGTGCCAGAGATGCTACCCAGTGAAGGACCTGGAAGCTCCCTTAAAGTTTTCATAAAATTCTTGCATTAAGAGGAATGTGAGGGCAGTAAGCAGAGCAGAACTCCATAACAGCATAAAGTCCTCAGGTCACATAGTCCTTGGGGCAGTGACACACCAAGGCTTACTCATGCGGCCATGATAACCCATGGGCCACATTCCATAAGTTCTAAAGCCTTTTGTCATTCCACCTGAATGGTCCTCTGCAAATAACAAATCTCAAAAGAAGACCATAGATAATCTGGAAAACAATTGTGGATTTTCCTATATACAATAACTGTGTATATGTATGTGCATATGTATATACATATGCACATATATGATATATATACAAATATTTATTTAGTTTGAGAATAATCTTAGAATAAGGCACTATGGGGCAGGAGAGATATTTTCTTTTTTATACTTTTCATTTTTAATTTATTTATTTATTTATTTATTTATTTTTATTATTTTTATTTTTTACATTCCAGTCATCATCCCCCTCCTGGTCTGCCCTCCATCAGTTCCTCATGCCATTCCTCCTCCCTTCTGTCTCCAAGAGGATATCCCCACCCCTCACTCCTCTCCCCCACCTCCCCCAACAGGCCTCCCTACTCCCTGGGGCCTCAAGTCTGAGGGTTAGGTGCATCTTCTCTCACTGAGGCCAGACCAGGCAGTCCTCTGTTGTATATTTGTCAGGGGCCTCGAACCAGCTAGTGTTTGCTGCCTGGTTGGTGGTTCAGTGTCAGAATTCTCAGGGGTCCTAGTTAGTTGGACTGCTGATCTTCTTATGAGGTCACTCTCCTCTTCAGCTTCTTCTAGCCTTTCCCTAATTCAACCATAGGGGTCCCCAACTTCAGTCCATTGTTGGGTGTAAGTATCTGCCTCTGTCTCAGCTACTTAGTTGGGCCTCTTGGAGGACAACCATGCTAGGCTTCTGTCTGTAAGCACACCATAGCATCATAATAGTGTCAGGTCTTGAAGCCTCCCCTTAACCTGGATCCCACTTTGGGCTGGTCACTGAACCTCCTTTCCCTCAGTCTCTTCTCCATTTTTGTCCCTGCACTTCTTTTAGACAGGAACAATTCTGAGTCAGAGTTTTGGATTGTGGGATGGCAACCCCATCCACTTGATTACCTGTCTTCCTAATAGAGGTGGACTCTATAAGTTCCCTCTCCCCATTGTTGGGCATTTCATTTAGGATCCCTCCCTTTGAGTCCTGAGACTCTTACCTCCCAGGTCTTTGGCACATTTGTTCCTCACCACCACCCCCATTGCAGATTTCCATTCATTCTGCTGGCCCTCAAGCCTTCTCTCCTGTTTCCCCTTCTCAAATACCTGATCACGTTCGTTCCCCCTTTTCTCTCCCTCTTCCCTCTCCCCTCTCCCACCCATATCTCATTCCCTCTGCCCCCCACCCCATGATTGCTTTCTTTTCTCTCCCAAGTTGGACTGAGGCATCCTCACTTGGGCCTTTAAGCTTGTTAACCTTCTTGAGTTCTGTGGATTGTATCCTGGGTATTCTGTACTTTTTTGGCTAATATCCACTTATCAATCTGGAGATTCCTCAGAATATTGGAAGTAGATCTACCTGAAGACCCAACTATACCACTTTTGGGCATATACCCAAAATATGCCCCACCATGCCACAGAGACGCATGCTCTACTATGTTCATAATGGCCTTATCTGTGATAGCCAGAAGCTGGAAACAACCTAAATGTTCCACAATGGAAAAAAATATATAGAAAATGTGGTTCATTTCCACAATGGAATAATGTTCAGAATGAGGACATCATGCATTTTGCAGGCAAATGAATGGAACTGGAAAAATATCATCCTGAGTGAGATAACTCAGACCCAAAAGGACGTGCATGGTTTTACTAATTTCTTTAGCATAAATATTTGTCATAAATGTACTCTGTATAGCATCTGGTATAAACATCTTATAAATATCCTATCATGACTGTATTTAAACTACTAGTATTGTATGTGGTAATATAAAGAAATATACACCTGACCAACAGCTACATCAGTGGTAAGTAGCTCTTGCATCGAATATTTGCTTTATGAATAAAAATGCTACAACAATTACTATACCGTAGGTTGACTAAGTATTTTGGAAGAGTGCTTAAAAAAAAAAAAAAAGGTTCAGGTCTGTTGCAAGGAAGAATCCATGTATACCAGAAGTCCTTTTTGAGGATGTGACCCCTGACATCTCTTCTGGGGTTAAGTTTAGTGAAAGTTGGGAGGAGCTAAGGTGGGAGAAATAAGAGGAAGAGGAGGAGTAAGGAGAGGAAGAGGAGAAGGAAGAGGAGGATCGAGGAGAGGGGGAGACAGGAGACAGGTGTAGGAATGCTGTTAGCTCTACAATTCACATGCTGTCTCTTCAGAAAAGAACAATTATTCAAATTATCAAGGACAGCTGTGTGACCATGAAGAAGTCCTGCACAGATATTAAGGATGCTATTTAAAATAGAGGGCTCAGTTGGTACAGAGATGGGTGTTTTTAGGAAATTCATGGAGTTTATAATAGCAAAAGATGTGTACAGTGGGCAAAGGAGAAAAGATAAGGTTAAAATAGGGAATCTGGAAGACTAAAGAATGTGGGCATTCTAAACCCTAGAGGATGAAAATAATTTGTGAAAATAATTTGTGAATAATTTGTGAAAAGGATGACATCATGTTCATCCCCTGTTCCAGCAATGGATGTGGTAGATATTAAGTGGTGACATCAGAGACACATTCATTGTGATCCAGGAACACTTGGTATACCCTAGGTCTTAACATTCTCAAGGGATGTGTATTTAAAGGACTCAGGGTATGGGATAACTATTCTGATTATTTTGAAGGACGTGTTCGGCCTCATGTTATCTGGAATATAAGAGCAATAGGGACTCAACAAAGAGATTGTCATGAAAACACATCAGATATATAATTCTTTTTCTAAGATTTAGTCTTTATTTATGCCTGTGAGTGTGTGTGTGTGTGTGTGTGTGTGTGTGTGTGTGTGTGTACACGTGTGCATGCTAGTACCCAGAGAGGCCCAAAGATACTGGGTTTCCTGGACCTGAAGTTTCAGGTGTTTGTGAGTCACTTGCTGTTGGTGCTTAAACTGGAACACCACTCCTCTGCAAGAACAAGTGCTCTTGGCTGCTGAGCTGTCTTTCTAGCCCCATAGGTGATTTATTTAAACAGAGAATTTCTCCTCCTATTTTTTTACTACCTTAACAATAAATACTTGCTTATTACTAATATATTTCTTTAAGAACTGTATCCTCTTTTTGATGTTCAATGTTTTACCATCCATTATATTCCATCCACATTTTTCCAAAATATTTTATACTTTTCATCATACTGATTTTTCATGATTAAAGTGAACCACATTTTGCAGACTCTAAATTGCCCAATATCTCATATTATATAGAGAGAATGACATACCACAAATAAACTAAACATTACAAATGTGAGTTTGTAAAAATGTTTCTAAACTTATTTGCCTACTTTTCACATTGGTAGAGTCATAATACTACTCAGTTCAGATCAATGCAGAGGGAATGAAATCAACACAGTATCCAATAGTCATAGAATGTAGAGTACCTTATAGATAGGAAACTTGACTTTAATATACAAATTAGCAGCTCTCCTTATTTGGAACTTTTTATGGTGTATAGAAACAAATGTTTGTTGAGGAATAACTCATAAATCACTGTACTTTGACTAAGGTTAACAATGAACTATGTGATTCCTATATGCTAATACCTTGAAAGATACTATGTAATTAATTTTCATAAAAATAAAAAAATTATAGAAGAAAAATTTTGTTAAAGGAGGGATTTTGTTAAGAAAAATTTCTGGAAAAGTCTAACTTAACAATACAGTAACTTTAGTTATACGTATGAGTCAGAAAAATATCTTCAGGGGCAGAAAATTGTTTGCTAATCACTTTTGAGGATTTATTTTTCCTTTTAAAGTTCTCTTTAAATATAAATGGCTTCTGTTCAAGCAGTATGACTGTGGGGCTTTAAGGGAGATATTTGATTCAGTATGTCAGACCTCAGCAGTAGGTAACACCAAGACAAATACTGGAATATACTAATTAGCATTTTCAGGCTTTTTAAATTCTGAAACTGATAACATAACAAATTTATACTTCTAAGATTTGACTATTATTGACTCACTAATACTGATATTTTATCACAAATTCAAGAATACAAACATTCAGAATGTGAAAGCTGCTGGAGACTCCATCAGAGTGCTCATTCTGGCAGTCCCTTGAAATACCAGGAAGAGCACATCTTGCCAAGTCCTGCCATGAAGCGCCAAAGTACTGCCAAGATAGAAAGTATCTCAGCATCTCAAGCCAGGATTATCCCACTGAGTTGGCAACCAAGCTTGCATGTGCCCATCTTCTTCTAGCACTCTGCTGAGATTAACTATTTGTAAAAAGATAATTCCTAAAGTAGGAATTGCAAGAAACTGAACACAGAAGAAAGAGAGAGTATTATTTCACACTTTAGAGATGTCTATGAGTGGGAAAGACAAACCTTGTTTTTCTGTTAAGATATGACTCTTCCCTCACATATTTCAAATAGCTTCTAGGTCAAGACCTTCTGGTTGTGGGTAGCATCAAAGAAATCCACTGATCTTCCCAATATTTGCTTGCTGACATCATGCTGTATCTCTCCTATATTATGTTTTTTCACTTTCTTCTTTGTCACACATTTAGCATACAGACATATGTCAATTCCTCATTTTGAAAACAAAAGCAGTAAATCCCCCAAAACATTTCAGCTCTATTAAAGGTTATTTTATATTGGAAAATGGGAATAATGGTGAAGGATGTAGCTGGGGAGAGAGATGGGAAAATAGGAGAGAGAAGAATGTGGGAGTGGGATAATTAAAACTAAGAATATTCAAAAATTCAGTTAGAAACCCAGTATTTCATAAGCTTCATAAATTTATATATTTACAAAGAAGCTATAAATAGCATTACCCTACACAGGTAATAATGTTCTTCCAGAAAACATAAGTTGGCAAATAAAAAGTCCAATGCCAGATGTGAAGTATCATGCCCCTAGGTTTTGGTCAAAGGAGTACCCAAGGTACCCAAAACAATACAACAGTCTATTCCTAATGCTCTCAGTTCCCCACCAGGACTTTATGATACATCCTGATTGTTTAAGGCACCATATGCTTTGAAAACATGGAGAAATCAAGTGGGTACTTATTTCGGCTCGAGCTGCCCCAGGTTAGGTGCCAAAAATGTTGAGAACCATTCTGCCCCATGCTTGGGGGGCCAGAATGTCTCTATCAGTTGGAACCTGCACTGCCAAAAGCCTTAGGGGCTAAATTCTTAGAGCCTGCACTGCCCCAAGCTGCTCTGGTCTGCAGGTCAGGGTTCAGCAAGAGAAAGCGTGAGAATGGACACGAAGAATGGAGACCAGACAGAGTGTGATTCAATCCCGTTTATTCTTCAGTCTCTCTTCCTAGTCCAAGTCCCAAGTCTTGAGTTCCTAGTCCCTAGTACCTCCTAGTTCCAAGCTTCTTTCTCCAATTGCTAAGTGCCTAATGTCTAATTCCAAGTTCTTCCTCCAAGTGCCAAGTGCCTAATACCTAATAATCTTCTTCCTCAATGCCTGATTCCTACTGATTTCTTCTGTCTGCCTCTCACCTTTTATATGTCTCACTTCTAAGCCACGACTCTAAGTCACACCCTTAAGTCATGCCCTTAGGTCTTGTCTCTAAATCTGATCTCTAAGTCACACCCTTAAGTCACACACCTTTAAGTCTCACACACCCAAGGGAAAATCCTGGGTATCTAAAACAAGATGTTATCAGAGTGTGCTCAGCTGTTGTAGGCTATTGTAATCAAGTCTCTTATCAGGGTATATGGCTCAAGATGGCTGCAAGGATGATATCTGCCTTCTGTCGGCTCCCCACAGGTACTGAAATGAAGTTGCTGCTGACAAGGAAGCTTTCTCCCTGCTGCCTAGCATTCATACCACTGGAAAGAGCTACATAGGATTTTATGGGAAATGTGGATTCATAAACAGTTTTACTCAGCTGTAATTCCTCTGAACTACAAAGATGATTGTTATGGCATGATATATCCCATTTATGTACTAGAGAACCAAATGTTATGTAGGTCTACTTTCTGGTTGGGTTTAATGCCCACACCACAAGAAGAAACTGGTACTGTATATAAACCTGGCTAAGAGCCCATGGTTGGGGAGATCATAGGCTGCATAGTTAATCCTAGTGCTCTAATTCTGCTAAACAGATGTAGTATGAAACTATTTTTCTAAACTTATATGTGTATGCCCATAGATTAATGCAGCTCTTGAGCCTCATCAGAAAAGTTTCTTTGAACAGCAAATGGTAGTTAACACAGAAACGTGCAACTGATGGAAGTGCAGAGATCTGTCAGTGAAGTAGTCACCCACAAATAGAATCTCCATTTAATACTTTTTAAACATGACAGGACCATTACGATTATGCAGCTGTAGTTGCAGACATGACTGCACAACCCAATCAACAAAGTAGCATGGACTATGCAGGTACTTACAAACTCTCACCCCTCACTGAGGAGCTAGTTAGTTAGTTGTTGGCTTCTTGGGAAGAAAGATTCAGTTTTTTAAGGGTGTTACCCCTGTTAGATTGACCACACTTCATTGGATGGTACCACATACATAATTCTATGGCCATCATAAATCAGACTAGGTGAGTTATTAAAAGAAAGGAAAGAGGACACAAAATGTGGAGGGGAATATGGAGGTGAGAGGATATATCTGAGAGAACATGGAGGGAAGAGTGGTGAATATGATCAAAATAAATTTTGTAAAATTATCAAAGAATGAATAAAAATATATTGAAAATGTCCTCAAAAGGGCATCTATAAATCCTATCTCTTCTACTACATACTCTCTGTGTGTGTGTGTGTGTGTGTGTGTGTGTGTGTGTGTGTACATATAGGTGTGCAAGTGAATACCAGGTGTCAAGATTGATTTTCTTCCTTAGTTACTCTTTACCTTATCTTTTGAAATTGGTAACAATTTGCCTAGACTGAGGGGAATGAGCTCCAAGGAATGGTGCTGGTACTGTAGAAACCAGTCATCATACCTGGGTTTTATGTGGCTTCTGGGAACCTAACCACAGACCTTTATGTAGCTCAGCACATACTGTATTGCTTGTGCCATCTCCCTCCCATTTGCTTTTGACAGCTCCCAAGAAGGACTTCATTCCTTGTGGTCCCTGTGAACTCCTCATTAGTGACCTACACATTCCTCAATCAGGGAGATATCTTTTTTTCAGCTCTGATCTTTCTTTATTTCAAAAATCTACCACAACTAGCCATTCTTTTTAGTATATATTTCACCTGGTCCTTGGGAAAGCACACATACTCTATTTATTCCTACATAAGCAGTTACTCTTTTTGCTTGGTATACCCTAGAATTCAGTCTATGGTTATCCTTTTCTTTTCTTCCTTTGTGCTCACCACTAACTTTATAGCTTGGAGAAAGTTGTGCTGCTAACATTTCTATCATTGGCACCAATTTATTACCTGACATCAAGATTTTCATTTTTCAATTACTTACTAGAATTTTCTCATGGATTTTTTAATGAGTGTTTTGCATTAAATATATCCTACCATGAACTCTTCAATCTGTGGTATGCTCTAAACTAACTTCCTGATTTTCTACTTTCAACAAATATCCCAGTCTCATCGACTCATTTGTTCAAACAAAACCTGGACTCACTCTTGACTTCCACTTTATTTTACTCAATTATTCATATAATATTATTAATACTTTAACTTGCCTATATTGTTTTCTTGAATTACTTTTCCAGTGATCTTTTTGTAATCTAGGCTTCTAGCAGTTTTTTTTTTTTTGTCTAATTCATGGCAATGTTTTCAACTGTTTACCATTCTTGTCTTCTTGTATGCTTATAGTCTAATGCCCATGATACAGCCAGAGGAAACTTAAAGTAAACCAGATTGTTTCATTTCATTATTTGTATTCAAAAGAGATATTCAGCCTTTCTTAAAACAAAATCCAAATTGTTACCAGGTATTATTCTCAGGCAAAAACTGCCACCATCTCCAGGAGTCCAGTTGTGCCTTTGACTCCTCTCTTAGAATCAGGGGTTGAGGAGTAGCTTGCCACCATCATCGGAGTATAATCCATTCCTGCCAACCATTTTTACAGGATTCTACCCTATTTATAAGTGGTTTTGGGTCTTTAAGAGGGGCTAGAAGATGTAAGTGGGAAAAAATTAGAGGAGGAAATTCCATTTATATAACAGTGGGGAAACCATCCTTGCTTGGAACAGAACTTCTAGTGTAGCTGTTTGAAAGTATATATTTTGTTTATTAGATATTAAATTCTCCATACAAGAGGTACCTACCCTTCTCCTTACAACAAGCCAGGCACTGCTCTGCAAGTAAGCCTAATAAATTTAGTTACCCAAAATTGAATTTAGAGGAATTTTCTGGATTTCTTGCTGGGACTTTAGGAGGAGTAGAAAAGGGTTACAACTGTTTGCAAAGGTATGAATCCTTAACAGTCAGATTACAACTCTTTCCAACAGTATGTAAATATGTAAAATATAAAAATATATAAAAATATATAAATATATATAAATATATATAAATATGTAAAAAACAGTATATAAATATTCTTCAACATTGCCTTTTAGCAGTGTTTTTACTGTTCCATTTTTGCTTGCACATTTGGCACAACCTTGCTAACCTCTTTGGTTTTCCTTATGTAGTCAAGAAGTTCTCACCTCAGAATCTCAGAACCTTTTGTAGCCTCTATCTTGGATGCCTCTGCTCTGTGGATCTGCATGAGTCACTCCTCCCTTGTCTAACACTCAATTTAAGTACCACCTCCTAGAGTGCTCCAGGAGAACTCTGAAACAGAACAAGTACCACTACCTACAATCTTATCCCCTCACATTCCCTTCTATTTCTTTCCAAGTGAATATTATTTATGTATATGTTATTGCTTTCCTATTTGAAATGTAACTTTCTTGAAGGCAAGAGGTTTATCTATTTTGTTCATTTGGTCTCTAATGACTAGTAAGTTCTAGAAAGCATTAAATAAGCACTGGTTAAATAGATGACATGAACATGTATTGAGGCATCTATAGACACAATTTCCAGGTTGAGTCTCACTTGGCCAAGAGGAGGCACTTTGCTCACTAGAGAGTGTGGTGTTTGACTCTCAATTACTGTTAACTTCATACAACTGTTTTTACACTGCAACTGAGAAGTCAAGCCACTGATTTCAACTGTGTTATTGTATAATACTTACACAATCTTAATGTAGAGTGGCAATTTGACTACTGTGTTCAAGGTGTAATAATCAAATCAGAATAGTGAGCACTTCTATTTCTTCAAATACTTATCATTTCTATGTATTTGGGATCTTTTATATTTTTCTAGTAATTTTAAACATGACATTATGGGAAAAGAAATGAAAGCAAACCCCAAAGAAAAGGAAAAAATAGAAAGAGATAAGTATAAAAAATAGATAAGTAGGATTATATAAAACCAAGAAAGTTGGTTACTAGGCAGTGTATGGGGTAGTCTGGTGCTGCTGTGTATTTGAATACTAAATACTGTCTCCCAAGACCTAGTTGTCCCCAATGAGGAGATCCCCATGTAGAGTAAATGATGCTATGTAAACCTTGCTCTCCGAGTTATTCCTGATTGGTTAATAAAGATTCCTACAGCCTGGGCTGGGCAGAAGAGGAAGGACAAAGCAAAGGTTCTGGGGTTTGGGGTCTCAGGCAGGGATAACAGGGAGCAAGAGAGAGAAGAAGAAGAAGGAGGATGCCATGTGGTAGCATGGATTGTAAGCACATGGCTATGAGGGCTAGCCTGATGGAGGAAAAACCCAACCAAACAAACAAAAAAACCCAAAAAACATGGCAAGTAATATCTCAGGAATTTTGACAGGAAAACAGACAAAAATAACATAGAGGGTTGATATCTGCCCAGAGCTAGTGCTCTAAAGCTTATTATAAATCTAAAGGTCTCTCTGCTTTTTATTTGGAAACTAAATGATCTGAAGTGGAATGGAAACTCCCAATAGATATTTAAGGGCAACAAGGAAGTGTAGGAACCCTCCAGAATAATAACCACAACAAGCAGACCTTTGAATGGTAAATTTTTCTACAAGGTAGGGAGACTGCTTCAATGTAATAACTGTCAACATATCTTCAAAGGTTCTTTTGTTGCTGTTCTTTCATTGTTGTTGTTGTTTTCATCTTCATAATTTAGAAGAAAAGGGCCAATATTGCTGAATTACTCAACCTTTTTATGTGCTCTAGTGTACACTTTGCTTATTAGGCTTTAAATTCTCCACACAAGAGGCATTCATATGTGTCCTTTTTGAACATGCTAGTTGTGGTCTCAAATGTCCCTTTCCATGTGATGATGAGTCTTTCCTATATGTATATGCATTTTCTATAATTTCATCTCCTTGTTTTCTCTGTCTAGATTGTTCACTAACTTGAGAATTACCCTCAACACTCTAGTGATGCTGCAAGTAAAACAATCTTCTATACTCTTTTATCTCTTGGTTATGCTTATTGATTTTGTAGCACTCACCAAAATACCAGACTACTGTGTTCAACTATGACTAATAATGAACACGATCGACAGATTTAGGAGACAGCATGTAGAGTGGGAGAAAATATTTGAAGTCTGATTTTCCTCTCAGCCAACAGTGACTTGATGTCAAAAATATATAGGGAAGAGGCTGGGAAGATGGTCCCAAGGGTAAAGTGCTGATTGAATAAGCACAAAGACTTGTATTCATATCCCCAGTATCCACATGAAAAAGCTGGGCTGTAGGACTGTGAAAGGCAGCCTGGTTTCAGGTTGAGCACAGGCTTGAAACCTCAGTGACCCCAGGTGACCCTGAGGTATGGCAGGCATTTTGCCACGCCCCCAGACTCTAGGATCCTGACATGAGGCCTCCATAGATTTGTGTCACATAAGATTCAGTCATAGATTGTGTCATAGATTTAGTCACCTAAGAGCAATGCCCCTAGCCCCTCCACGGGTAGAGGACATGACCATAGTTCATGTAGCCTCAAGACAGATTTCTAAATTAACGAGGTACCTAAAGGCCAGAAGGGCTTAGCCAATTAAGCTTTCATTCCCAGACACTCCTCCTTGCAAAAGGTATTTAACCTCAGGCCTGCCCTGAGAAAACAGGGTATGGTTTTTATTTATCTACTTTCTACCATGACAATAAAAGCCTTAAAACCATGGATTGTCTCTTTTTATCGAGATCTGCCATGGTGAGCCATAGAGAAGGTCTTTGCCTACAGAGCCGCATCTAGTCTCCCGTACTAGGCCTCTCTATCCTCTCAGCCATGAACACCAAGCCAAGCTGAGCCAGCCACCTGCTGACCAAGCTAAGGACTCATCCCCTGAAGACCCAGCTGGAGCTCTCCCCCACTCCCCTTTGGTCACGGGTTGGATTCAGCACACGGACCCTCACTCTATTTTCAGCTCTTCTGAGGCTCCCAGCGGTGCCTGGGTGCCCAAGAGCCTGAGAACCAGATAGTCCCCGGCTTTGTCAAAGAACCAGGGATCCACGAGCCAGTTCTGGCTGTCCCAGGGACCTCAGACTGAGCTCTTCCCACCCCAAGAGCAGTGTCCCACAGCTTTACATGGCCTGGTACCCATGTGAGGTAAGTGCAGTCAAACTTCCCGCATCCTACCTCCCCAACCAGCCTTATCCCCGAGGCGGGGCAGACTTGGGACCTCACTTAGCCCAACACTGGGCATACTGGTGCATATAAGAGATGGAGACAAGAGGACCACTGGACACTGGGCTAACCAGTCTGGCTATTCATTAAGCTTTGGGTTATATGAGAAACCTTGTCTTAAAAATAAGGTTAGAAGTGATAGAGAAAGATACCCAATATTATACACACGAACACACACACACCACTTAATACAGTTGAGTAATTGGGTAAAAATCTTAATGAATATTCTATAAAGAAGTCACACAATAGGCCAACAAATATTTGGGAAAAACTCAGTAGTAGTAGTTATTGGGGAAGACACAGGCAAACCACAGTGAGCCATGGCCTCTCATGAGCCCTCTCATGAATGAAGTTTTAAAAGTGTTCTCTGGGACTTTAAAGAAGGCCCAGCATTTAGGAGCACTGAGTGCTCTTCCAGAGGTCCTGAGTTCAATTCTCAGCAATGACATGGTGGCTTACAACCATCTGTAAAAGGATCTGATGCCCCCTTCTGGTTGTCTGAAGACAGCTACAGTATACTCATATACATTAAATAAATAATTAATTATATAAATAAATCATTTTTAAAACGTGTTCCCTGTAGTCTCTCAAAAAAAAAAAAAAACAAAACAAAAAAAAATGAGCAGAGTGAAAAGTGGACTTGATCTTGGCAAACTTAATCTGGGTACCCCAAAAGACAGTCTTTATTTTAGGACTGTAACTCTGCCTTCTTCTACCCAATTTGGAAGTGAGGAACATATTTGCATAGTATTCCAATGTGTTCTCCTTCAGAATGTGAATATTTAAGATACCAAGCAAAGAGAAATAGGTCAAAAATACTACAAACAGTTAAAAATAGCTACTACTGCAGGAGAATTTGTGTTTGGCATCATGCCTATTCATATTCACTGCGATTGGCCATTTGACATATTGTGCAAAGCAGAGAGCACTTCGCACCTCTGGACATGAAGTCATATTATGCTAAGTGCTCTACATCATACAGATTACATACCAAGTTAGTTATGTCTAAAATAAAAGAAAAATCTTTTTCCTTTTATGCTTATTAACAGAATTTTTCCAAAGTGGGGGAAAACTCATTGTTGAGATTTATTTGAGCACAAGGGTATAACGGGAAGTAATGCAGTTATTCTTATTCTTTCTTCCATTTCCCTGAAGCCTTCATCCCTCCTTGGATGGAGTCAGATGATAGCACAAATCTAACCTTCTATTACAATCTTACTGAGCTGACACAGCTGGATTCTCAGCTGGCTATGAAGTTTAAATTAGAAACTTTGAATCTTCTTAATTAATTTCAACAACAGTTGATTGTCCAGAATATTAATGCTATCTTCATTCCTGAATTTTAAAAGGAATAAAATAAAATGAACCTTGACTCTGTAATGATTTTCTTAAGGAAGGCATGAATCATTACATTCATGATTTTTCTTTCAAAAGAACATTTTCATAATAAATATTTTGTCTCTCATTATTTTACAATTTATTGTGGATATAAACCCACATTTTTCCAATGGATTATGGGACTAAGACACTGTATATTTATGACTAGGTGAGTACATATGAATATACTATTCTAAAAAAATACTTTTATATTGGAGCACTTGAACTCAAGGAATAAAGAAATTTATTTTTTTTTATAACTAAGCCAAAGAACAGCACATGTAAGAGTACTGTAAAGACAGAACTATTTCAGTAAAGACAGAACTATTGGGAGAAATTACATATCTGTGATAAATAGTGAATAGGGTTTTGTAGAAATCAGAAGTTTGAGAGGAGACTATGATGTTTATTGAAAACAATATTACTGTTCCAAGGAGAACCATGGGTGGCAATTGTTTTAAGTTACTAAGATCTTTCTTGGGACCTCTTTTCTCTCCAGAGACTCTAGTTGCTAGTATTCCAATGCTAAATTGTGTCCTCCTCCCCTGCCCCCCCAAAAAAGAAAAAAAATGTTTGCACAAGAGGGTCTGCATGTAGCTTCTGGAAGTCTGCCACCAGTTGGTTCTGATTGGTAAAGATGCCAGCAGCCAACAGTTGGGGAGGACAGAGGCAAGATTTTAGGATTCCTAACCCTGAGACTGGCAACAGTGTGGAGGAGAGCATAGATGCCATGCCTGAGAAGACGGTAGAACAGAGAGACATAGCCACCATGTGAGCACAGCCCAGAGGGCTGCCCAATTGGGTCTAGAGCAGCCAAAAAAGAACATTGTATTTAATAAGTAGTAACTCAGAGTTATTGGCAGAAGGTAGATTCTAAGCAGCCTAGAGGTTAGGCAGCCTCCCAGCTATTGTGCTGCTTAGGGCATATTAAAATATAAAGTTTGTGTATGCACCTTTCATTCAGGAACATAAACCTTGGGGCAAGAAATAACCCATGCCAGGATTTATTAAACAAGATAATAATTCAACAGAGATAATGTTAAGATGCAGTCTATATCTTTGGAAACACATTTTTTCTATTTTCTGAGATGCTACATCCTCACCTGCTTATGAGAGTATCAACAAATTCAAAGAAATGAGATTTTATGAGCCAGTCACAATTATTAAAAAATTTTGAAAAGTAGCCACTCCAAATTGTCATGTGATTTGAGAATAAAAGAGCTCTAGTATAATCAGTAATCAAGTGGCAGAATAAAGCAATGCTGCTTCATTGGTGTGTTTGTTTGGAAATAAGTAGTTTGAAAAGCTAAGAGGAGAATTTGTATTTCAAAGGGACAAACTATATCTTGTCTTTCACTGTCAAAACAGATATTTTCAGACAAAGGTTCTTGGATATTAGACTCCTTAAGAGCAAAGGAAATTTTTTTTGTGGCCATTTCTCATGTTTTCTACTAACACTTGCTTACATTTCCCGGATTGTTGCTAAGTTTCTTAAAATAATTTACACCTTGCTTTTCTATCACACTTTGCATAATTAACTATTAGTAATGTGAGTATTCTTTGCTTGCTTAGCCAGTGGCCTACCTAAAATACAACTTAAACACTTCTCATGGGGGGTGGGGTGGGCACTGCCCAGAATGTAGGAGCAAGAGCAAGGAGAATGGTTAGTAATAATGGAGAAACCATAACTTCAAACAATCAGGTAAAAGTTATGTATTTAATGGACTTTGTTTTTTTACTAAGTACAAGCTAGTCATCTAGGAAGAGAGACTGTCAACAGAGAAAATGCCTCTATCAGACTAGCCATTAGGCAAGCCAGTGAGGTGTTTTCCTTATCAACCATTGGTGTGGGAATTCCCAGCCAACTGTAGGCAGTGTCACTCCAGGGCTGGTGATCTTAGAAAATATAATGAAGGTTGCTGACTATGAACCAGAGTACAAGCCAGTAAATGACATCCCCTCTATGGTCTCTGCTTCAAATTCTACCTCCAAGTTCTGTCTTGAGTTTCTGCCCTGGCTTTTCTTGATGATAGACTGTGATGTGGAACTGTAAACCAAACAAACCCTTTCCTCCCTCAAGTTGTTTTTGATCAGTGTTTTATCACACCATAGAAACAAAGTAGAACAAGTTGGAATGAAGAAAGAAATTAGTAACAACTATGTATATATCTCTATTGGTCATTACTGATATTGAGTGCTTATCCATGTGAAATAGTTAGCTGTAAAACGTTCTCATTATACTTCTTATAGATTGAAAATCTTACCAGCTAATTCTTAGAAAATATTTTTTTAAATGAACTATGATATGTACTTAGTTTTGGACTTGGTGGGAGGAGAATTGAAATCTCTGTAGGAATGCAAATAAAAGTGCTTGAAGCATCTGCACAAGCTCAGATGAGAAACCTCATGTGGAAGCACAGACTCTGAGCAGTTAGCCTAAGCTAATTATTTACATTACAAAAGTATATGCAGTAAATTTTTATACCACTAATGAAAATTTGTTGGCTTAATTGTGATTAACAGTAACAATAGTCATTTTAGGAAAATGGAAGAGTAAAAAATTTACACAGTCCTAGAGTAAGGAAATTTTTCATGTGTGTGTGTGTGTGTGTGCACATGCATGCATGCATAGGGTACTGTAGTTTTCATACATGTGTGTGTGCATGTTTTCATGTGTATGGTTGTACTTCAAATTGCAGGCACAGATACAGATGCATGTATATGGTTGTACATCAAATTGCAGGCACGGATACAGATGTGTCCTCATGCATGTGGAAGCCCAAATTTGATGCTGGGTATCTTCCTCAATTTCCTTACCCTTTAGCTGTTGAGGCTTGTTCTCTCAATTAAGCCCAGTGCTTGCTAATTTGTAAATATAGCTATTTAGTTTGCTCTGAGAATCCTGTTTCTTCTAGAACTTCTAGTGGCAGCCATATCTGCCTGGCTTTTGTATAGGATCTGGGGTTCAAATCTCCAGTTCTCATGTTTGTGCAGTAAAAATTTTATTAACTAAACCATTTTCTCAGCCCTCAGGTGCACTTTTCTAAGATGTTTGCCTCTTAATGGGGGAGAGAAAGGTTAGCAGCTATTTTAATAAAATACATGGCCATGCTAGAAGAGATTTCAAATAGGAACTTAACAGGTATAATTGCAGGGGCCAACTTCTCAGTTTTCATCCAACTGAATGACCTCCATTAACTTTTGAGAGTAATGGACATAAACTAAATATGTTTTATTTAAAAATAAACCTGTTTCTTGAACCTCTTTCAATATTAGTCTAGGAGAGAACTACCATAGGACGTCCAAAAAAATGAATGGCTATAACTGAATTATTATTAGACTCTAGAACAGTATTTCTCAACCTTCCCAATGCTGTGACCCTTTGACAGATTTTCTCATGTTATCGTAATCCAAAACCATAAAATTGTTTTTGTTGCTACTTTATAACAGTAATTTTGCTTAGTTATTAATTGTAATGTAAATATCTGTGTTTTCTGATGGTCTTAGAGGATGCCTGTGAAGGGGTCATTTTACTCTCCAAAGGGGTCATGACCCATACACAGAGAAACAATGTTCTAAAGTCTTTTTACCCAATTCCTACACAAAACAGTCATGGGTCCCCCAAATCAAATGTGAACAATAAGTGGTAAGGATTTGAGGAGCAGAGTCTACTACATGGGAACATTCATTTAAAAAATCTCATTATTTAGGAATGAGTGTTCTTCAAATGCTCTGCTTTTATCGTGTGTCTCATAGTACCCTCTGTTTTAATCATTGCTTTGATATTCAAGTAATTGTCAGTATTGTGCCTCACTAGAAAACACTCTTATGTCCATTGGTTGTGGGGAACCCCTGATAATTAAGGTCACAGTCTACTATGACCAGATAGCTTCTCTGAGCTTGGTGCAAAATGGAGGCCTCCCTTTACCAACAGGGCTTTGCTTTCTTTGATCTTGTCTGGGGATCCCAATTCCCCAAACCCTCTACCTGGGAAAGGTTAGGTAGTCCTTGGAAGACCTACAAACTTTCTCTTTTCCTGATAAGAGCTTAGCAAGTACCTGGAATTCCTGGAATGACTCTCCATACAAATGAGGCATTCACAGAACTTTAAACTCTAACCAATGATTTTCATTTACCATGAAAACTCCTTCCCACTCTCCAAAATTCACCCCAAATAAATTGTATGCATACAAGCCCACCCCAAATAAAGGTATTCTCACAAGCTAAGATCATTTAAGAGAGCTGTTTCATTGAAGACTGTGAGAGAAGACACTCCCCTCCCCTCACTCACTCCCAGGCAGATGGGTGTACAGTGATGTCTGGAAAACCCTAGAGTGAGGAAGCAGAGGATGGGGAACCACCACTGGACCCCAAGACACGAGTCTAAAACCTTCAGAGATGGCTTTCTGCATAATCCTTTCATCTTTGTACATACTGTTTCCATAATCAAGCCACTTAAAAGTCATAAAATTGAAAACTGTCTAAATTGTCTCCCCCGTTGCCCTTCACCTTTGAAAAAAGCTATTTCACTATTGGGTAATGATACCTGCTCATTTGATACTCTGCACACTGAACCCATCCAAGCTGTTAGATACATGCAGGCTGTAGAATGTCAGGCATGTTGAGACTGCCTTGAGGAATGAATCATATAACAGAGATGAATGATAATTTTATTTCCCATAAATGTGAAGCCATTCTCTCAATCAGTTTTTATCAACATGAATAGATTCCATTTTCCATCTTAGATTGTGTTACTTAAAAGATTCACAGACATAGCTTGACAGCACAAGCCCTTTTTCTTCACCGGCTGGCACCCCATTTGCTTTCTTAAAACAACAATTAGTCACTTTTTATGCTTCTATGAACTTCCCTAGGCTTAGGATATTCTTATTCATTTATTCAGCATGTATTTGTTGAGTTTGTTCTGAAATCAGTAATTGTGGTAATGGACCACGCAGGAGTTTTCCCTATCTGAACACAGGCAACTAATTTCTATAAAGTATGATACTAAAATAATGCAGGGTGTTGCCAAGTGGTTGATAAGATTTGAGGTAGTGTGCTAGGATGAAGAAAGCCCAGTGTAAGCCATGCAGGTTTAAGTTAGAATTAGAACAGAAAGGCACTGAAAATAGGATGAGGGAGGCACGAAATTAAAGAGGGTGTTTCAAGCAGAAGTTAAAATCAGTGTAAACCAGTATCCAAGAAGAGATTTTGGTGTTTTTTTTTAAAGGTATATATGTCTCTATTTAAAAGTAAAGTGAGTTTTCTGTGGGTCAGAAAGCAAGTACTATTTTGTGTTTCTTGGATCTCCCATGTTTCTTAGTGTATCTCATACTTGTTTGCCTATGGATTGATTACTAATTAATAGGAGGTGACTGCAAAAACATGGCAGTCACAGCACCTGCATTTATGAGGAACATAGGAGTGAGGTAATGGAAAAGAAGAAGAGTGATTTTATGCCGAATGTATGCACAATGATTAAGAGTATTTAAGCTCATCTGAATTCTTGTTTCTGAAATTATTGGCTTTGTATTCACATGCTAAAATGAGGAACTGAAAGAACAGGCAAAACATACCAGTGATCAATAACAACCAGTGATTATAAAGCTGTAGATTTAGTCCAGTATGTATAGTGTTTGCAAAGCATACTCAAAGTCTTGGGTTTAATCCATGATGCCTTAAAAACATACTGTGGTGGTACACACATTAACCCCAGCACTAGGAATCAAAGGCAGAAAGATCAGAAGTTCAAAATCATCATCATAGGCTACACAGGGAGTTTGAAGCCACCATAAACTATCAGAAAAACTGACTCATCCTAGACTATGTAGAGAGCTTGAGGCCAGCCTGGGCTAGAGACCTTGTTTTTTAGAAAATCACTAATAAGTTTAAGAAGAATGAATTTTGTATTGTTAAATGTTGAACACACCAATGAACATGCCAAACTGGATGGAGAAAATCCTATGAGGCCTGAACCCTACACAAAGAACTATAGGCATTTGAGGAAGGTTGGGAGTAGAAGAGGTGATTTTCCTCCAAGGTGGAGCTCACCATTAATTGTTCAGTGCCAACAAAAACATGCATATAAGTAACATTATATGGACTGAATTGTTAAACTAATGAATATACAATCACACTTCAGGAAAAAGAGGCCATGAATTTGAAGGAGAGTGAGGAAGGGTATATGGAAAGAAATGGAAGGAGAAAATGGAGGCAAGAAATGTAATTAAATTATAATGTCAAAAATAAGAAATGAAAAATAGTAACTCACTAGTAACATTTAAGATTATTTGTCTTGTGAAATGTTGAAAATATTATTTTAGCTATTGTCAATAAAATTCTAATTTTATTTATTGTCAAAAATTCTGATTTGTATTTTCATAAATATTAACTAAGCATATCATAAACTTGTAGAAACATTTGGTATGACTAATCTGAACATAGCTAACAAGTATTTTGATTCAATGTATAAAACTAACCTGCACAGGCACAACAAATGACAAAACAATAGTTATCTTTTGAGTTTAGAGTGAAAACATATTTATATTTCTCTTAAGTGTTCCAGGAATGCAGAAAAAACAATACCATAGAGAAAAATATAAAACAAATTGGCAGACGGAAAAAAAAATTACTGAACAAAGACCATAGGATATATATGCTTATAGACATAAGTGACCTGGGTTTAGTATATGGAGAAATTTTAAAGCACAAAAATAGCTCCTACAGATTGTTCTGCATGTTAGCACAAAACTATGTAACAGAAGCTTTTACCCATATAGTTGTTCCTGAGGGACCAACTTGTTGGCAATGCCTGGCAACAAGTTTCCTTAAAATGCTTTCTGCTGACAGCTCCATCTGGTCCAGAGTGCACTGCCAGCTCAAAGAGTTATCAGCATCCATTGCCCCCCTCCTTTGTTCCTTTCACTTAGTTTTCACTAAATTCAGAATTTGAAAGAAAAGCAAACTAGTGTACAGCTACACACTGTCTATCAGAAATAACCTGTTTAATTATTTTATACTTTTAATAGTAAATAAACATTTTAGGTGTTCTGTAGTTGACTGCTTTTCCCGTGTTTTGTACATCGTAAAAGTAAAAATGTAGACATAGCTCAATGCTAAACACTCACCTAGCACTTGCAAAGTTTTGAGTTTATCCCTAACACCACAAAAACAAGTCAAAGGCAGATGTGCCAATATGAAAACATTATGAATTTTTAAAAACTTATATATCTGTAAGTGAAATGTATTATTAGCTGCTAGCAAATATCATTCTTTTTGAAAGGAAGGAAAATGAGATTTTTCTGACTGCTAGGATCTCATTTGTAATTTTGTTTTCTTGAATATGCTAGGCATTCAACAGGTAAAATACCCTGTTCTAGTCTTCAGCATTTTAAGTGAGGATATCAGTGTGTTTTTTATTTGTCTCTGCTGTATAACTTGTGTGCTTTATCATGACACAGGAAATATTTTGTCAATTCTTTAAAAATCTCATGCATTTTAAAAATATATTTGGATTATACCCACCTCCCATATGGCCCCTCTACATAAAGACCTTGGAATAATAGGAAGGTGTTTAATGTTGGGTTTTTTTTTTCCCACCAATTCTGCTGCATTACCGTGAAAACCTACACTACTGACTACAGGAAAATTTTTCTTTCTATTTGTTTCTGATTGCATTACTTCTTTGTGCAATTTATGTTTGCCTTTTAGAACTCTTGTCTTTACACACCAAGTTTTCTGATTTTCTCCATGGTCTCTGTTTACATGTATGCTTAGAAGACTGGGGATTGCCTTTTTCTGTTTGAAAATACCAAATACTGGTTTCATTTGCTTTTCCTTACATTCTCTTACTTGATATTTGGTGGTCAGCTTGTCTTTGGTTATTTGACTTTTCTTATTGAGAGTATTTTGCTGTCATTTAAAGAAACATTAAATATTAGAAAATTATCTACTGCCTTTTTAAAATGATAATTCTTTCTTCTTCAGGCATTACGAATCCTGAGAGATGAAGTAACAAATTTCTATGTCTTGTTTCTGAGTGTTTGAAAATGGGTTGCCTTTGTGATCATGGATAAACAGACAGATATTTATATTCACACACCAACCTAGAGGTTCTTTGATCTGCAATCATAGTTATATCATTAATAGAATTCAGAGCCAAAAAGCACAAAATCAACACATGACAAGCAAATTCTGTTTTAATATGTTCACATAGGAAATACTGGATGATAAATAACTCCGAAGGTATGTTTATATTTCTCATTTAAGTCAGAAGAGTGAAATATTGTCCAAATCTCCATGACATATAAAAGTCCTTTCTCTAAGCATGAAAATATAACTTTGAAATCTATAGCTTTAAATATATAAAATGTGTAACTGCTACATTAGTAAATATAAAATAGAATGAATAAATATATAAAATTAGCTCAAAAAATAATAAGATGAAAGATAAAAATCAAATAGTATAGTTTAATACAAATATTTGATCTTTATATAGACTTTTTATTAGAAGTCAAAAGATGATATATAAGTCTATGAAAACTAGAAAATAGAAGATAAACATAAAGACTAAGCAAAATTGTAAGGAAATTGTTTAAAAACAAGTTTACTCTTGTGATGAAATTAATTTAAAGAAAGCAAGTGCACCAATAAGCATCCTATCACTGTGGTAAACTCGGAAAGACTCCAGGCTTCAGGGATTCCTAACCCTGATTAATTGGTGACACTATTTCTGAGCATGTGCAGAAGCAGGACATTATGACTCATTATGGTGGACCATAGCTGCTCACCTCTTTGGAGCTGGAAGGAGAATAGCCATGGAAAGTGAACCAAGAAATATCCCCTTCAAGGGCTGATCTACAGTGATGTAATATCTTTTCACTAGGTATTATTTCTTGAAGGTTCCACCACCTCTAAATAGAACCAGAAGCTGAGGACCAAAATTTGCTTATGGATTTGGGAGACATTTAATATTTAAACCATAGAAAATACATTATAAAATCTCAAAAAAAGGACATACAGGAGGCAGATGTTTGCATGTTTCTGTCAGTCAAAGTTAATTGATATATCTAGGTTGGGTATTAGGTTATACTTCTGATTGTATGGGCATCTTGTTATTGAGCATTACCAAACTAGCCTTTGATTAACATTAAAAAAATTTGTATGAAAGCTAAAAGGAGGAGGGGGGATGGGATAGGGGTTTTCTAGGAAGGGTAAGTGGGGAAAGGGGATGGCATCTGAAATGTAAATAAAATATCCAATAAAAAATAAAAAATAAAATAATAGGATATACTAATGCTACATGGAAAAAAGACAGGGTGAATATTAAATGGGAATATGAAATAAATTTAAATTTTAGATTGCTTGCAAGAGGTTCTAGAGAAATAGTACATACTTAGTACGGTTTAATAAATTCAACTCATGCTGTAAAATTTCTTAAGAAAATTTCAGGTTCAGATCATTCAAAGGCAAGTCCTTTCAATATGTTAAGAAATAAATAATGTTAATTTTCTCTCTTTTCACAAATCAAAACTAGCAAATAAACCAAAAACGTACAGGATCATTATTTAAATTGTCCATAGCTGTACTTTTAGAAAATGACTTGTTAATAAGTGGATATTAACCATAAAGTACAAGATACCCACTCTATAATACACAGACTTATAGAAGATAAATAACAAGGAGGACCCAAAGAAGCATACTTGAATCCCACTCAAAAAGGAAAATGAGATTGTTGTCTGAGTGGATAGAGGAAGGGAACTAAATGTGAGAGGGACAGAGAGTGGAAGGGGAGATCTGATGTAGGAAGAGCCAGGGAGAGAGAACCAGGAGAGCTCAGTAAATCTTGTGTAAGAGTAGGGGAAGGATTGAAGAATCCTGAGGGATGTAAAGTAAATAAATTAATTAATTAATGGGAAAAATGATCAAGACATAAGAAGAAAACAGTATCCATTCTTTCTCATGAACCAAAGTGGAGCAGTTTCAAGAATGAGCTATGAGTTTGGAAAACACATAACCATATTATTTATATCATAAGAATCAAGTTTGCTTGATATTAGCAATTTTAAAATAAAAGAAGGGAAAAAAGATCAATAATTTAAGCGACAGCACATGTTGGTGAGGATGTAGAGCAAGGGGAACACTCCTCTATTGCTGGTAGGAATGCAGACTTCTACAACCACTTAAGAAATAAATGTGGCAGAAAACTGGGAATAGTTCTACCTCAAGACCTAGCTATACCACTCCTGGGCATATCCCCAAAAGATGCTTCAACCCCCAGAAAGACACTTGCTCAACTATGTTCATAGCAGCTTTACTCATAATAGCCAGAAACTGGAAACAACCTTGATGTCCCTCAACTGAAGGATGGATAAAGAAAATGTGGTAAAACTACACAATGGAATAGCATTCAGCTATTAAAAACAAGGACATCGTGAATTTTGCAGGCAAATGAATGTAATTTAAGAATATCATCCTGAGTGATGTAACCCAGTCCCTCACAAAAGAACATGCATGGTATGTACTCACTTATGAGTGTATATTAGCCATAAAATACAGAATACCCTTGCTACACTCCACAGATCTAAAGAAGCTAAACAAGAAGAAAGGTATAACAGAGGATGCTTGAATCTCACTTAGAAGGGGAAATAAAATAGTCATAAGAGACAGAGGGAGGGAGATAAATAAGAGAGGGGATGGGGAGAAGAATGGGGGTTCAGGAACAGTTGTGGGGAGAGATAGTATGGATGGCCAAATGGCCATGAGAATGAATGGACATCTGCAATTGACAGGGTGGGGAGGTAGGGGGCATCACCAGGAAGAGAGAGAGACCTGGGATAAGGGAGGCTTTCAAGAATCAATGGGCATGTCCTTAGCTGTGACTCACAGCATTAGGGTTTGGAACCTGAGGAGGCCACTTCCATTAGCCAGGAAGGAGCCCCAATGGAACAATAGGGACACCAACACACCCACAAATTTTTCAACCCAAGTTTATTCTGTCTACAAGAAATACAGGAATGGAGAATGGAGCAGAAATGTACTGAGTTCAACCAATAATGGGCCCAACTTGAGACCCATTCCATGAGCAAGGACCAATCCCTAACATTATTAATGATACTCTGTTATGCTTTCAGACAGGAGTCTAGAAAGGGTGTCCTCTGAGAGGCTTCTTCCACCAGCTGACCCAGACAGATGCAGAGACCCACAGCCAAACAGTAAATGAGGCTTGGAGACTCTTATGGAAAAATAGGAGGAAGGATCGCAGCCCCTTAGAGGAAAGGAACTCCACAAGAAGACCAATAGAATCGCCTAACCTGGGCCCTTGAGGCTCTCAGAGACTGAATAACCAACAGAAGAACACACACTGCCTGGACCCAGGACCCCCTACACATATGCAGCAGAAGTGCAGCTTGGTCTTCATGTGGTTCCTGAAGAACTGAAGCAGGGGCTCTCAAAAAGCATTGCTTGTACATGGGACATGTTCTCCTAGCTGGGCTGCCTTGTTTGGCCTCAGTTTGAGAGGGTGTTCCTATATAGATTTTAAGATATTTTTTCTCTTTAATCTGCCGTTCCATCTGAATTTTTTATTTTAAAATGTATATAATTTATTGTTTTTATGATTGTTATTAATTATTATATAGTAATAATAGGAGGGAAAGGATTCCAAAAGCAATCAAGAGTCAAAGACAGCCCCACTTCCAATCTTAGGAGTCTACCAAGCTACACAACCATAACATATATGCAGAGGGCCTAGGTCAGACCTATGAAGTGTCAGATGTGGCCTCCCTCTTGTGACATGGGTCTTATTGGTTGGCCATTCCCATAATTTCTGTGTTACCTTTACCCCGGTACTTCTTGTAGGCAGGACAATTTGAAAGTGGAAGGTTTTGTGGCTGGATTGATATCTTAATCTCTCTACTGGAAACCTGGCCTGGTTACAGAAGATGACTATTTGGGGGTTGTATCCCCCATTATTAGGAGACTTATTTTATCTAGGGTCACCTTCAAAGAAACTCCTAGGAGTTTCCATTGCACTAGGTTTCTAGCTCATCCCTAAGATTCTTATCTCTCTTAGTACTCTCTTTCTCCATCCTCCCCACACCTGATATCCCTTATTCTCATCCCTACCTGTCCCAAGTCCCCCTGCAATACTTACTATATTTCCCTTTCCCAGGAAGATTTGTGCATCCTCTGTCCCCTTGAGCCCTTCTTGTTACTTAGCTTCTCTGGATCTGTGGAATGAACCTTCTTTACAGCTAATACACACTTATAAGTGAGTTTTATCATATTTGTTTCTAGGTCTGGGTCACCTCACTCAGGATAGTTTTTTTTCTAGTTCCATTCATTTGGCTGTAAACTTTACAATGTTATTTTGTTTAACAGCTAAGTAATGTTTTATTGTATAAATATACCACGTTTTCTTTTTCATTCTTTAGTTAATGAACATGTAGGTTGTTTTCACTTTTTTTTATTGCTCAGGCATACATGATAAATAATTTCTTTTATTTATGCAAAATTGAGGGTGGTAGGAAAAAGAATTTAGAATCCTTAGTTTTGCTGCTAGTGGGGAAATAAAAACAAAACAAAACACCAAACCTTATTTCTAAACGCAACATGGCTTCCAGTCAATCACAATATAAGAGTACCAATTACCTTACCAGGGCCGTTTTCTCTTTTTAAAAAAGTCTCCCTTCTTCTCTCTTTCAGTGAAGGAGAAGCTTCACTGCTTGTGTTACAAGTGTTGGTACAAGTGCTGTTCCCTCTTGCTTTGTAAGCCATGGCTCAGTTCTAGATTTTAGCATCGTGTCTTAATACTATCCTACTGAAGAGACTGTGGCTCTCTTCTGGAGCTCTCGCCTCTCTACTTAGAGCTCTCTTCTCTCTGTGTGGTTAGAGCAACATTCTTACCCAAATCCTCTTCCTAACCCTTAACTTTGGTCTCTGACATCAAGTGGTTTGAATGAGAATGGCCCCCATAGTTTCATATATTTGAATATTTGGTTCCTGGCTGGTAGGCTGTTCTGGAAGGCTTAGGAGGTGTGGCCTTGTTAAAGGAGGTGTGTCCCAGGGCTAGGCTTTGAGGTTTCAAAAGACCATGGCAGGCCCAGTTAGCTCTCTTTCTATAGAATGCTTTTGGGTGACATGTGAGCTCTCAGTTACTGCTCTATGGCCACGCCCCCAAGCCTGCTTGATGACAAGCTTCTTTTTCTTTTTTTCTTTTTTTCTATTTTTTTTATTGGGTATTATACTTACATTTCAGATTTTGTCCCCTTATCCCACTTCCTCCCACCACCCAGAAACCTCCTATCCCATCCCCCCTCCTCATGCTTCTATGAGGCTGTGCCCCCACCCACCCCCCACCCTCGATACCCCCTCCCCACGCTCACATCCCCCCCACACACACACACTCTGTGTTCGTTTTTTCATGGGACCAAGAAACTCCTCACCCACCTATGCCCGACAAGGCCATCCCTCCCCTACATATTACCTCTGGAGTCATGGGTCCCTCTCCCTATGTGCTCCCAGGCTGGTGGTTTAGACTCTGGGGGGCTCTGGTTGGTTGGTATTGTTGCTTTCCTCATGGGGTCATAAACCCTTTCTGCTCCTTCAGTCTTCTAACTTCTCCATTGGGAAACCCCTGATCATATCAGTGGTTAGCTGTGAGCATCGTCCTCTGAATTTGTCAGTCTCTGGCAGACCTCTAAGGAAACAGCTATATCATGTTCTTGACAGCATGCACTTCCAGCCATCCACATCAGTATCTAGGTTAGATGACTGTACATGGGATGGATACCCAGGTGGAATGGTCTCCAGATGGCCCCTCCTTCTGTTTCTGTTCCATGTTTTGTTTCCATATTTGTTCCCTTGAGTATTTTTGTTACTCGTTCTAAGTAGAACTGAGGCATCCCCTCTTGGTCTTTCTTCTTCATGAGCTTCATGTGGTCTGTGAATTGAGTCTTCAATATTCCAAGCTTTTGGGCTAACATCCTCTTATCAGTGAGTACATACCATGTGTGTTCTTTTGTGATTGGGGTAACTCACTCAGGATGATAATTTCTAGATCCATCCATTTACCTAAAAATTTCTCGAATTCATTATTTTTAGTAGCTGAGTAATACTCCATTGTGTAAATGTACCACATTTTTTGTATCCATTTCTCTGTTGAGGGACATCCTGGTTCTTTCCAGCTTCTGGCTATTCTAAATAAGGCTGCTATGAACATAGTGGAGCATATGTCCTTGTTATATGTTGGAGCATCTTCTGGGTATATGCCCAGGAGTGGTACAGCTGGATCCTCAGGTAATGCTATGTCTAGTTTTCTGAGGAACCGCCAGGCTGATTTCCAGAGTGGTTGTACCAGCTTGCAATCCCACCAACAATGACTGAGTGTTCCTCTTTCTTCACATCCTCGCCAGCATCTACTATCACCTGAGTTTTTGATCTTAGCCATTCTGACTGATGTGAGGTGGTATCTCAGGGTTGTTTTGATTTGCATTTCCCTGATGACTAAGGATGTTCAGCATTTCTTAAGGTGCTTCTCATCCATTCAAGTTTCCTCTGTCAAGAATTCTTTGTTTAGCTCTGTACCCCATTATTTAATAGGGTTATTTGGTTGTCTGGAGTATAATTTCTTGAGTTCTTTGTATATCTTGGATATTAGCCCTCTATTGGATGTAGGATTGGTTAAGATCTTTTCCCAATCTGTTGGTTGCCATTTTGTCTTATTGACAATGTCCTTTGCCTTACAGAAGCTTTGCAATTTTATGAGGTCTCATTTGTCAATTCTTGATCTTAGAGCATAAGCCATTGGTGTTCTGTTCAGGAACTTTTCCCCTGTGTGTAGGTATTCGAGGGTCTTCCCCACCTTCTCTTCTATTAGTTTCAGTGTATCTGATTGTCGCTAACCACGTCCAACCCGCAGAATAAGGCAACGGCAACTGTGTTCTTCTTCAAGCGGTTTATTCAGCTATCCCTGTACAGCTCTCTCTTTCTCTTCTCTTCCCCTGTCTCCCTTCTTCTTCTTCTCCTTCCCCCAGCTCCCGTAGCCCCTTATAAGCATTGCCTTGATCCAATCAGCAGCTGCTAGTCACTGCTAATTGGCTACTCTCAATGATGCGAGGTGGGGTGATCGGGTAGCCACACCTCTCAGCACATACAACTCCATATATGGAGTTGTCTTTTCTCTCAAGCAATGCCTATGTCAACTGCCACTTTGTAATGGTGAGAGTGGAGCCACTTCCCACAGCTCCTCCTTTTTTGTTTTATGCAAGCAGAAGGACATAGAGGTCTGACCCCCTGTATTTGAAGGGAGATTGTCAACCCCATTTTCACCACCTGCCGTCTACAGTATGGTTACCATGGGCGATCCAGCCCGATGCTGTTTTCCAGGGGACAGGAACTATGGCAAAACCTGTATGCAGTCAGACATATGTCCGAGGGCGTACAGCGGCCTCTGCGGTGCTACGCCCTACATCCTGCTGCAGGTTACAACTCAGAGCTCTTCAAATAGCTTAGCCAGATTTGCGGGGACTGGCCTCCTTCAAGAGCAGCAAATGCTTGAACAATCATGGCATTAGCATTGCGCTGTTGCATACGCATCTTCAGAATGGACCATAGTGCTAGGCAACTGACAAGAACAAGGCAAAAGCTAAGGGCTGCAATTCCCGCCCATTCTTTTAGGTGGTTCATTGCAGATCGGATCCAGGAAGCCAGGCCCTCAGCAACAGACAGGTCAACATGGGTGGAATTCACGTGCACTATGGCTAGCCACAGCTTCTGCATCAAGCCATCAAAATCTTCCATCCAATTTCCTGTAAAATACTGAGACAAATTTCTAGACAAATGAGCTGCTTCACTTGCATTTTCATATCTTACAGATGTCACACAAAGACCCGTATACTTCCACTGACAGCCCAACTGAGCCAGTTCCATGAGCACGTCTACTTGCTCCTGGACTAGATCTGCTCTTTGATTCACCAGCATAATGCCGGCTCTCAATTGAGAATTAATCTGCCTCTGTGTATCCAGGGCCGTAGCCGCATTGGCCTGCTGCAGTAGCAGCAGTAACTGACACTGCAATAGGTGTCACAGTGGCGGCAGTGATACCAAAATCCCTGTGTGTCCTAAACAGGGTCATAGCTGATGGTGCCTCCAAATGATTTCCCTTTTTACACTTCGGGTATAAACCTGGAGTTTGGGCTTCTTTGATCCTGATTACCCTGCAGCTGTGGGCATTGATGCTTCAGGTGTCCTGGTTGCCCGCACTTAAAACAGGCATTATTATTTGCTGCACCTGTACCGCCAGCCATTTGCATCACAGCAGCGGCTAGCCCTGCATTAGATAAAGGTCCTCCTATTTCTCTACAAATTTTCATATTGAGAACAAACAAAATTTTCTTGTCTTTCTAGCTGTAATTACAAGAGAAAAGCACCTTGTCACTGAGATTTTTCTAAGAAAGACAACTCTTCTTTATCATAGAAGCCAAAAAGCTGTTGGGCCTTTTAAAAGCAGCTTATGCTGACAATCAGTTCCTGGAAAGGTTTTTCCATCTCAGCTCGACTCTTAGCTACAGGTGTAGGGTAACTTATCAACCTCTGCTGTGCATATTAAGACTGCCTTTCAAACCAAGGTAAACTAGATCAAAGGCTGGATCAAGCAGTTTTAATGATCTTTTCTTTTGAACATGAAACATAAAACATCATTCATTCATTCAGACAACGAAACAAAGACAATTGACACATGTGGACATTGGTGCACCAAGGACAAAACAATAAACAAAGCAGAACTAAGGATTTCTCCTGTGGAAGAGAAAAACTCAAGATGTCTCTTGAATTTTCTCTTGTACCTAGGAGAGCTCTAAAACAGCCTTTTTATTCTTTTTTTGCTGACACAACCCAGAGAGAGAACAACTGCTTTTCAAAACCTTTTTTTTTTTCTCTGATATTCAAGATGGTCCATCTACCTTGTCCTAAAAGCATATCCTGGTCCCATTGTTGCTGTCCGGCTGCCTGATTTTGAGCCACATATTCAGCTGAATATTCTATGAAATAGGCTTTCCAATCTAAATATTGGCCAGGTGTTAAGGAGGCCTGCGCAAGCCTTGTACCCACAAATTTTCAATAGAAGAAATTATACCAATGAAATCCTTGAATTTGCATCAGCTTAGTAACAATTATAGATTATAGTTGTTTTATCAATTTTACCTCTTCTTTCCTGTTCCAATAAAACCATTACTTTTCCCTAGAAAGACAGCCTAATATTAACCACCTCAGTCCCAAAGTTCAGGGAATTGGGGCACCGTCTCTTCATTAACTTCTTCAAGCTGAACATGGGTGTTGAGATATTAGAAGAGGGATGAGAGAAATGGTAAATTGATAGGCATCTGAAGTCTGTGTTAACTGCATCCAGCTGGAAGTCCAGGGCAACAGGTGAACATGCAGGTGATTAGGTTCATTCACCAAAGCTGTGTATTCTGTAATATACAAATCTCAAAACAAATTTTAGTATCAAGATAATTATTTTGTTTGATTCTCTGGAATCTAGTCTTCTGGAGGCCTACCTCTGTCATATCTGATCCATATAATTCTGGAAGATATAACTACTACCTTAATGACCTCATCAAAAAACTCATAGAAAAACCTTTTTTCCCAAATTAGCCTTTCCTTAAGCCAGTAACCAGAAAAACCTATACATTGACCTTTTGTCCAGAGGAAAAATATAACTATACAACTCAAAATCACACCCATTTTAAAAGTTAAATCAATTAACATTATCATTCTTGAACCCTTTGTTCCTTGGCCATCTTAAGATCCTTCCCCAAAACTGAAACCTCATCCACAGCCTGTAAGAACTTTTCCAAAGTAGCCTTCTTAAGCTCTACTACTTTCGATTTTTCTGCTTAACTTGTCCCCAAACCGGGAACTTTATAGTCTCTAAACCAAGAGCTTATCCTTGTCCCACTTACTTGGGAACTTTATAGTCTCTTCCGAGAGCCTGACTTGTCCCACTAACCGGGAACCTACTTCCACTTTCAACTGTCACTTTCAACTCTCACTTTCAACTCTAACTTTCAACTTTCATTTTCAACTCTCGCTTTCAACAGTCACTTTCAACTGTCACTTTCAACTCGTCCCAATACCGGGAACTTATCTTGTCTCCTACCCGAGAACCTAACTTGTCCCA
This sequence comes from Arvicanthis niloticus, assembly GCF_011762505.2. NCBI lineage: Eukaryota > Metazoa > Chordata > Mammalia > Rodentia > Muridae > Arvicanthis > Arvicanthis niloticus. The sequence continues at coordinate 199,614 of NC_133430.1, read as the reverse complement.
CATACCTGGGAACTTATCTTGTCTCCTACCCAAGAACCTAACTTGTCCCACTTACCTGGGAACTTATCTTGTCTCCTACCTGAGAACCTAACTTGTCCCACTTACCTGGGAACTTACCCAGTCGACTGTCCTGAAGCCGCAAGAAGTTCTGAACACGTCCCGAGAGGTTTCAATGGATCCCGGGTTTCGGCACCACTTATCGCTACCCAAGTTCGACCTGCGGAATAAGGCAATGGCAACTGTGTTCTTCTTCAAGCGGTTTATTCAGCTATCCCTGTACAGCTCTCTCTTTCTCTTCTCTTCCCCTGTCTCCCTTCTTCTTCTTCTCCTTCCCCCAGCTCCCGCAGCCCCTTATAAGCATTGCCTTGATCCTATCAGCAGCTGCTAGTCACTGCTAATTGGCCACTCTCAATGATGCGAGGTGGGGTGATCGGGTAGCCACACCTCTCAGCACATACAACTCCATATATGGAGTTGTCTTTTCTCTCAAGCAATGCCTATGCCAACTGCCACTTTGTAATGGTGAGAGTGGAGCCGCTTCCCACATCTGATTTTAAATGAAGGTCTTTGATCCATTTGGATTTGAGCTTTGACAAGGAGTGTAGGGAGCGGAACTCGAGATGTCACCTAGCTGGGTGCCAGATGCCCCTGGTGTGTTGGCTAACCATTTCAGGAAGGCTGGGTGGCACGTAGGCTAGGCTTTACTGTGCATGCATTTTGCTTGTTCATCGTTATGTAAGATCCGGCCATGTGACGTATGCACTCAGCACCAATCAAGAATGACTGTGTGGCAGGTTCTGATTTGAGAGGACACAGAGATTTAAGGGCTGGGAGCTAGAGCTCGGGGACCTTTTGCGATACTTCAAGGTTCCTGAATAAATTGTGTTGGGAAGGAGATCCCGTGTCCATTGTCTTCTGTCTGCTGGTCAGTTTAGGAGGCAACAAAGTGGTGACCTGTAAGGGGAACTTCGGAACCCATCAGGGTCAGGGCAGCTACCTGGTAAAGTTCCCAGGTCAATGGGACAAGGGTAAGTTCTCGGTTCAGAGACTATAACGTTCCCAAGTAAGTGGGACAAGGATAAGTTCTCGGTTCAGAGACTAAAAAGTTCCCGGTTTTGGGACAAGTTCTATAAAGTTCCCGGTTTTGGGACAAGTTAAGCAGAAAAAGCAAAAGGAGTAGGGCTTAAGAAGGCTACTTTGGAAAAGTTCTTACAGGCCGTGGATGAGGTTTCAGTTTTGGGGAAGGATCTTAAGACGGCCAAGGAAAGAAGGGTCCAAAAATGATAATTGTTAATTGATTTAACTTTTAAAATGGGTGTGATTCTGAGTTGTATAGTTATATTTTTCCTCTGGATAAAAGGTCAATGTAAAGGTTTTTCTGGTTACTGGCTTAAGGAAAGGCTAATTTGGGGGAAAAAAAGGTTTTTCTATGAGTTTTTTGATGAGGTCATTAAGGTAGTAGTTATATCTTCCAGAATTATATGGATCAGATATGACAGAGGTAGGCCTCCAGAAGACTAGATTCCAGAGAATCAAAATAATTATCTTGGTACTAAAATTTGTTTTGAGATTTGTATATTACAGAATACACAGCTTTGGTGAATGAACCTAATCACCTGCATGTTCACCTGTTGCCCTGGACTTCCAGCTGGATGCAGTTAACACAGACTTCAGATGCTTATCAATTTACCATTTCTCTCATCCCTCTTCTAATATCTCAACGCCCATGTTCAGCTTGAAGAAGTTAATGAAGAGACGGTGCCCCAATTCCCTGAACTTTGGGACTGAGGTGGTTAATATTAGGCTGTCTTTCTAGGGAAAAGTAATGGTTTTATTGGAACAGGAAAGAAGAGCTAAAATTGATTACACAGCTATAATCTATTGGTAGAATTCTGTATAATTGTTACTAAGATAATGCAAACTCAAGGATTTTATTGGTATAATTTCTTCTATTGAAATTTTGTGGGTACAAGGCTTGCGCAGGCCTCCTTAACACCTGGCCAATATTTAGATTGGAAAGCCTATTTCATAGAATATTCAGCTGAATATGTGGCTCAAAATCAGGCAGCTGGACAGCAACAATGGGACCAGGATATGCTTTTAGGACAAGGTAGATGGACCATCTTGAATATCAGAGAAAAAAAAAGGTTTTGAAAAGCAGTTGTTCTCTCTCTGGGTTGTGTCAGCAAAAAAAGAATAAAAAGGCTGTTTTAGAGCTCTCCTAGGTACAAGAGAAAATTCAAGAGACATCTTGAGTTTTTCTCTTCCACAGGAGAAATCCTTAGTTCTGCTTTCTTTGTTTATTGTTTTGTCCTTGGTGCACCAATGTCCACATGTGTCAATTGTCTTTGTTTCGTTGTCTGAATGAATGAATGATGTTTTATGTTTCATGTTCAAAAGAAAAGATCATTAAAACTGCTTGATCCAGCCTTTGATCTAGTTTACCTTGGTTTGAAAGGCAGTCTTAATATGCACAGCAGAGGTTGATAAGTTACCCTACACCTGTAGCTAAGAGTCGAGCTGAGATGGAAAAACCTTTCCAGGAACTGATTGTCGGCATAAGCTGCTTTTAAAAGGCCCAACAGCTTTTTGGCTTTTATGATAAAGAAGAGTTGTCTTTCTTAGAAAAATCTCAGTGACAAGGTGCTTTTCTTTTGAAATTACAGCTAGAAAGACAAGAAAATTTTGTTTGGTCTAAATATAAGAAACTTGTAGGGAAATAGGAGGAATTTTATCTAATGCAGGACTAGCTGCTGCGGTTATGCAAATGGCTGGCGGTACAGGTGCAGCAAATAATAATGCCTGTTTTAAGTGCGGACAACCAGGACACCTGAAGCAGCAGGGTAATCAGTATCAAAGAAGCCGAACTCCAGATTTATGCCCGAAGTGTAAAAAGGGAAATCATTGGGCTAATGAGTGCAGATCAGTGAGGGACATAAATGGACAGACTTTAAATTCTGGACAAAGAGGAGTGCGTCCAAAAAACGGGATGCGGGACCCCCGCCCTCAGGGCCCTCAAATATATGGAGCAGTAGCAGAGTGGCCCAGTCTGAGACTGCCAATACAGTGGGACCACCCCAGAGGGCTACAAGGGGGAGTGCAGGACTCGACCTCTGTTCCACCACCAGACTCATATTAATGCCCCAAATGGGTCCACAGCTAATAGAGACTGATTTTAAAGGACCTTTACCTGTTGATACAGTGGGACTGGTGTTAGGGAGAAGCTCAGTTACTATGCAAGGACTTATGGTTCATCCTGGGGTTATTGACTCTGATTATACTGGGATAGTTAAAGTTATGGTGTCCTCTCCCCAAGGTATATCTGCAATTTCCCCAGGAGATTGATTAGCTCAGCTTTTGTGCCTTCCCAGTTGTCATGGTCAGTTTCCTGCAAAAGATGCTCAGGGAGGAGACAGGGGTTTTGGGTCTACAGGAACTTCAGTTGTATTTTGCTCCTTGGACCTTGATATTAGACCGTTATTGTCTTTAGCAGTAGAAGGAAAAAATATTTCTGGATTATTGGATATGGGTGCTGATAGTAGCATTATCAGCATGAAAGATTGGCCAAAAGGATGGCCCAGACAAAAATCAGTTCAATTACTTAGGGGGTTAGGATATGCCCAGGAACCAGAAATGAGCTCTCATCTTCTAAAGTGGAGGGATAGTGAAGGTCATGAAGGGACCTTTCAGCCTTATGTTCTGGAGGTTCCTATCTCCCTTTGGAGTAGAGACTTTATGAAGGAAATGGGCTATGTTCTCACAAATGAAAAAGATTACAGTCCACAAACATATAAGATGATGTCTGATATGGGGTATATCCCTGGGAAAGGACTAGGGAAAAAACTGCAGGGCAGGATTCTACCTGTGTCAGCCGTTCCAAAAAACGATAAAGCGGGAATGGGTTTTTTATAGGGGCCACTGTGGAAGCAATTCCCATATCATGGAAGTCTGAGGAACTGGTGTGGGTTACCCAGTGGCCTCTTCCATCAGAAAAATTACAAGCAGTGCATTCTTTAGTCCAGGAGCAATTAGAATTGGGACATTTACAACTGTCTACATCCCCCTGGAATACTCCAATTTTTGTTATTAAGAAAAAATCAGGAAAATGGAGATTGCTTCATGATCTAAGAGAAATTAATAAACAAATGGTGATCATGGGTCCAGTTCAGAGAGGCCTTCCGTTACCTTCTACTTTACCCAAGAATTGGCCTGTAATTGTATTAGATATTAAAGATTGTTTCTTTTCTATTCCCCTGCATGAGAAGGATACCATGAGATTTGCCTTTACTGTTCCTTCCTTGAATCATGCTGAGCCAGATCAGAGATATGAGTGGGTTGTTTTACCACAGGGCATGGCCAATAGTCCTACTATGTGTCAGTTGTATGTTGATGCAGCATTAAAAGAGGTTAGAAAGACACCTTTAAAAGTGAAAATATGTCATTTTATGGATGATATACTTATTGCTGCCCAAACTGATCAATTATTGGAGAATGCCTATCATGCCATTGTATTTACCCTTAGAGAAAAACATTTGATGATTGCCCCCGAAAAAGTGCAAAAAGATGTAGTTGTTAATTACTTGGGGACTAAAATATTTCCTGAAAGTGTTACTCCTCAGAAGTTACAAATTCATACAGATACCCTGCACACTTTGAGTGATTTTCAAAAATTATTAGGAGATATTCAATGGTTAAGACCTTACTTACATTTATCTAATTGTATGATATTCTTCCTGAAAATCCTGATTTGAATTCCTCCCAACAATTGATGGATGAAGCTAGAAAAGCTTTGATGCTAATGGAGGATGGTATGCAAAAGGCAGCTTTGGGGTGCAGAGATGAAACACAAGGGGTTTGGCTATGCATATTACCTACTGAGAGACAACCAACAGGGGTGCTTTGGCAGGGAGCTCCCTTATTATGAATCCATTCTAAAATATCTTCTGCTAAGACACTTTCCCATTCTAGATAAACAAAAAGGGGGGATAGTCCATGGGTGCTCCCCCTCCCCCCCTCAAGAGAGACTGGCCATTGCTTTATTTACTCTTAATTTTTTGAATTTGGGTAAGCAAGGGCACGCAGCAGCTGATCGCTATGTTGCATCAGAGGTACCTTATAAAGGTCAGGTAATGTGGAAGGACATTATAACTGGAAAGTGGTATGGACCAGACCCAGTATTGGTATGGGCGAGAGGCTCTGTTAGTGTATTTCCTCAGGATCATCAACAACCGATTTGGGTCCCTGAGCATCTGACCAGAAGAGTGCAGGAACTTTCAAATAAAGAAGATGATGGGAGTGGTGTGTCTGCTGATGCTCTTCATGATGATGCCCCTAATTGAAGGACAGGATATTCATTGAGGAAATTTATCAGTATTCCCTAAATCTTTGGTATTCTGGGTTGTGTGTGACCACAGTCAAGTTTGAGAATGTTAGCTATGCAGCATAATTGTCAAGAAATCTTTCTCAGTATCTTACAGGGAATTGGTCAGGGTAATGGATGATATTCTTCGAAAGTTGTGTCAGTCTATTGTTACCATCAATGCTACTTGAGTGGATGTGTTCTTCACATTGGCCATGGCTGATTGGATTCTATAGACAGTTTTTCATCTGAGGGAATGGGCAGGCTTGGGAGCCTTGGCTCGGTGTCTTCTACTTATCAGTTGCCTAGCATTCTGGTGTCTGTGTCACATGAGAGTTAGAAATGCCCATGATCAAGCCCTGATGGTACAGGCATTTGCAGCAGTAGAGCTGGGACAGTCCACAAGTATGATTGGAAAAGATTGATATGGATATGGTTTGATGAGAAGGACTCTTGCCCAGCAGTTTTGAGGAGGGCTCTGTTTACCAGTAATCACAGGGTGTCAGGTGGCACTGCAAGGGATGTCCTTGAATTATATCAAGGTAGATTCCCTGAGGGATATACCTGATTGCATGGAGGTTGAGGCCAAATTCCTTCCCCAATGAAAAGGCGTCGGGATGGGTATGATTAGTAAACCTACTGCACAACAACAGAGGTCTGAAAATCATTACAATGTCCCACACTTGTCATCCTGATGGGGATTAGGCCTCTACCCCCCGCCTCCTGTTAGAAAATAGTAATGAGTACCCTATCCTCTTTCCATCTTCTGAGATCTTATTCTATTTCTTTCTTCAGAGACTTGAAGTTCTTGCCAAACAGATCTTTTGTCACTTTCTTGGTTAGAGTCACTCCAAGATATTTTATATTGTTTGTAACTATTGTGAAGGGTGTCATTTCCCTAATTTCTTTCTCAATCTGTTTATCTTTTTAGTATAGGAAGGCTACTGATTTGTTTGAGTTGATTTTATATCCAGCCACTTTACTGAAGTTATTTATCAGGTTTAGGAGTTCTCTGGTGGAAATTTTAGGGTCACTAAAGTATACTATCATATCATCTGCAAATAGTGAAATTTTGACTTTTTTCTTTCCCATTTGTATCCCTTTGACTTCCTTTTGTTGTCTAATAGCTCTAGCTAGGACTTCCAGTACTATATTGAATACGTAGGGAGAGAGTGGGCAGCCTTGTCTAGTCCCTGATCTTAGTGGGATTGCTTCAAGTTTCTCTCCATTTAGTTTGATGTTGGCTACTGGCTTGCTGTATATTGCTTTTACTATGTTTAGGTATGGACCTTGATTTCCTGATCATTCCAAGACTTTTAACATGAAGGGATGTTGAATTTTGTCAAATGCTTTCTCAGCATATAGTGAGATGATCATGTGTTTTTTTTTTCTTTGAGTTTATTTATGTAGTGGATTACATTGATGGGTTTCCAAATATTGAACCATCCCTGCATTCCTGGGATAAAGCCTACTTGATCATGATGGATGATTGCTTTGATGTGTTCTTGTATTCAGTTTGCGAGAATTTTGAGTATTTTTGCATCAATATTCATAAGAGAGATTAGTCTGTAGTTCTCTTTCTTTGTAGGGTCTTTATGAGGCTTAGGTATGAACGTAATTGTAGCTTCATAGAACGAATTGGGTAGTGTTCCTTCTGTTTCTATTCTGTGGAATAGTTTGAAGAGAATTGGTATTAGGTCTTCCTGGAAGGTCTGATAGAATTCTGCACTAAAACCATCTGGCCCCGGACTTTTTTTGGTGGGGAGATTTTTAATGGCTGCTTCTATTTCTTTAGGGGTTATGCGACTGTTTAGATGGTTTCTCTGCTCCTCGTTTAACTTTGGTACCTGGTATCTATCTAGAAAATTTTCTATTTCATCCAGATTTTCCAATTTTGTTGAGTATAGGCCTTTGTAGTAAGATCTGACTATTTTTTTTTTTAATTTCCTATGTTTCTGTTGTTATGTCTCCCTTTTCAGTTATAATTTTATTAATTTGAGTACTGTCTCTGTGCCCTTTGGTTAGTCTGGCTAAGGGTTTGTCTATCTTGTTGATTTTCTCAAAGAACCAGCTCCTGGTTTTGTTGATATTTTGTATAGTTCTTTCTGTTTCAACTTGGTTGATTTCAGCCCTGAGTTTGATTATTTCCTGCCGTCTACTCCTCTTGGGTATATTAGCTTCTTTTTGTTCTAATGCTTTCAGGTGTGCTGTCAAGTTGTTAGTGTATGCTCTTTCCATTTTCTTTATTGTGGGCACTTAGAGCTATGATTTTTCTTCTTAGTACTGCTTTCAATGAGTCCCACAAGTTTTGATATGATGTGTCCTCATTTTCATTAAATTCTAAAAAGTCTTTAATTTCTATCTTTAATTCTTCCTTGACCAAGTTATCATTGAGTAGAGCATTGTTCAGTTTCCATGTGTATGTGGGCTTTCCATTGTTTTTGTCCATATCAAAGACAAGTCTTAGTCCATGGTGGTCTGATAAGGTACAAGGGATTATTTCAATCTTTTTGTATCTGTTGAGGCCTGTTTTGTGACCAATTATATGGTCTATTTTGGAGAAGGTATCATGAGGTGCTGAGAAGAAGGTATATTCTATTGTTTTAGGATGAAATGTTCTATAGATGTCAGTTAAGTCCAATTGGTTCATAACTTCTGTTAGTTTCATTGTGTCTCGGTTTAGTTTCTATTTCCATGATCTGTCCATAGCTGAGAGTAGGTGTTGAAATCTCCCACTATTATTGTGTGAGGTATAATGTATGCTTTAAGCTTTAGTAAAGTTTGTGTTATGTATGTGGATGCCCTTGCATTTGAAGCATAGATGTTTAGAATTGCAAGTTCCTCTTGGTACATTTTCTCTTTGATAAATATGAAGTGTCCTTCTTTATCTCTTTTGATTACTTTTGATTGAAAATTGATTTTATTTGACATTAGAATCGATACTCCAGCTTGTTTCTTGGGACCATTTGCTTGGAAGATTGTTTTCCAAGCTTTTACTCTGAGGTAGTGTCTGTCTTTTTCACAAAGATGAGTTTCCTGTATGCAGCAAAATGTTGGGTCCTGTTTATGTATCCAGTCTGATAGTCTATGTCTTTTTATTGGAGAATTGAGTCCATTGATATTAAGAGATATTAAGGAAAAATGAATGTTGTTTCCTGTTATTTTTGTTATTGGCAGTGGGGATATGTTTGTGTAGCTACCTTCTTTTAGGGTTGTTGGAAGATTACTTTTTTGCTTTTTGTAGGTTGTAGTTTTCCTCCTTGTGTTGGAGTTTTCCACCAATTATCCCTTGAAGTGCTGGATTTGTGGTAAGATATTGTGTAAATTTGGATTTGTCATGGAATATTTTGGTTTCTCCATCAATATTGATTGACAGTTTTGCTGGGTATAGTAGTCTGGGCTGGCATTTGTGTTCTCTTAGGGTCTGTATGATATTGGTCCAGGATCTTCTGGCTTTTATGGTCTCTGGTGAGAAGTCTGGTGTAATTCTTATAGGTCTGCCTTTATATGTTACTTTGCCTTTTTCCCTTACTGCTTTTAGTATTTTTTCTTTGTTTTGTACATTTGATATTTTGATTATTATGTGGCGGGAAGGTGTTTCTTTTCTGGTCTAAACTATTTGGAGTTCTGTAGGCTTCTTGTATATTTATGGACATCTCTTTCTTTAGGTTAGGGAAGTTTTCCTTTATAATTTTGTTGAGGATATTTACTGGTCCTTTAAGTTGGGAGTCTTCCCCCTCATCTATCCCTATTTTCCTTAGGTTTGGCCTTCTCATTGTGTCTTGGATTTCTTGTATATTTTGGGTTAGTAGCTTTTTGTATTTTGCATTTTCTTTGACAGTTGTGTCAATGTTTTCCATGGTATCTTCTCCACATGAGATTCTTTCTTCTATCTCTTGTATTCTGTTGGTAATACTTGTGTCTATGACTCCTGATCTTTTTTTTAGGTTTTCTATCTCCAGGGTATTCTCCCTTTGTGATTTCTTTATTGCTTCTACTTCCATTTTTAGATCTTGGATGGTTTTGTTTAATTCCTTCACCTGTTAGGTTGTGTTTTCTTGCAATTCAGTAAAGGATTTTTGTGTTTCCTCTTTAAGGGCTTCTATCTGTCTACCAGTGTTCTCCTTAAATTCTTTGAGAGTATTATTTATGTCCTTCTTAAAGTCCTCTATCATCATCATGAGAAGTGATTTTAATTCTGAATCCTGTTTTTTTTTGTTGTGATGGGGTGTTCCGGGCTTGCTATGATGGAGGAACTGGGTTCTGATGATGCCATGTAACTTTGGATTCTGCTGCTTATGTTCTTGTGCTTGCCTTTTGCCATCTGGTTAACTCTAGTGCTGTCTCTGACTGAATCCTGCCTTTCCAGTTATCTTGCTTATGTCTGATCTCCTCAGGGTCTGGATGTCTCTGTAATCTTCTCCAGCTGCTCTGAGTACCGTGGTATCTCTAGAATGCCTCAGGATATGGTGCCTCCAAGGTAGTAGACCAACTAGGTGTCTGCTGTTCTGGGTGTAGTATCTCCTCTTGGATGTCTCAGGATCAGGTGCCCACTGCTCCAAGTGCAGTGTCTCCTCTAGGGTGTCTCAGGAGTGCAATGGTTCCTCTAGGATGTCACGGGATATGTTGTCTGTCGCTCTGAGTTCAGTTGTTTTCTGCCACTCTGGGTTCAGTGGTACCTCTGTCGCTCTGGGTTCAGTGGACCCTCTATCACTCTTGGTTCAGTGGACCCTCTATGATGTCTCGGGAGGAGTCTGGTGTCCACACAGGAGCAGACAGGGCGCGGTTCTGCACCAGGCCTCAGATCCGGGAGAGGGACAGAAGGGGATCGCCACTCTGCAGGTTTGGGTTTCTGCTGGAATCTGAGCGCTCCCCGCACCCAGCTATGGGCGCAGGGCAGTGTCTGGGTCTTCTTACCTACTGCTCTGGGTTCAGTGGATCCTCTGTGATGTCTTAAGAGGAGTCCAGTGTCCACACAGGAGTGGACAGGGCGCGAGTCTGCACCAGGCCTCTTTTCACTTTTTTACTGTTATGAATAAAGTTTCTATGAACATAACTGAGCAGGTGACCTTATGATAAGATAAATCATCCCTTGGGTATATGCCCAGGAGTGGTATAGTTGGACCTTCAGTATAGATATACTCCCAATATTTTGAAAAACCTCCATATTGATTTGCAAAGTGGTTGCCCAAGTTTGCACTCCTTTCAGCAATGGAGGAGTGTTCCTCTTGTCCTCATCCTTGCCAGCATGATCTATCAATTGTGGCTTTGCTCTTAGCCATTCTGACAGGCATTCAATTTTTGTTTTTCTATACTGATAATTATTGTGGTTCATAGGTGTTGCAGCTGGGTAGCATTGTTGATTGTTTCCTTCCCTAGGAATATTACGTAGTATTTTCAGGTACAATCTAAGGTAGACATCTAAAGGAGATTATCAGGTTACATCCAGCTAAAATGGTCAATCCTGTGTTCTAAGTATGTAGCATTTTCAGCAATAGGGGCTTACCTTAAACTTTTGAGAGGCAACCAAGGGCAACTGAAATAGTCTGTATTGTTTTGAGAATCACTGGACTACCCTGAACAGTCAATCAAAAGATATGTTTATGCCTGGTACTGGGGTTTTTGTTAGTTTATGACTCTTGTGTAGAACATTCTCAGTCCAAGTTGCATAAATTAATACACACCTATATGTATGAGTGAATAATATATGTGTATGTATGTGTGTGTCTAAATATAATACATGAGTACGTTTTATATTATAGTTAATATAAATATATGTATATTTAAACTGCAGCCCAAAGACTTATTTGATTTGTCATTTATTTAAAGTCAAATTTCTTTGTCATGCCATTCCCACAGGAATTCTGTGATGTGTCAGAAGACTCCTGTTTGTGTGAAATAAAAGTAAAATCTGAATAGTAAGAATTGGAAAATGAGTAACCCGGTACCTCCTTCAAAGCATCACATTATATTACACAGTAGTTCTAGCCAATAGTAATCTGCATCTCCTGACACCCTCAGCTAAGAACTTCTTAGGCCCCTGTATGCTGAGGAGTATAGCATAGAAGGCCACACTAAGTCTAGACTCTCAGGAAAGCATAAGACCCACTTTTACATATACATGATCTAAAATTGAAGTCAAAGTATTTTTAGCATGTAACTCAAATTAAAACAGATATTAGGACTTAGAAGGTCAACAGATATAAATCCTAAGAGAGATGAGATCAGCCTGATCTTCTTGATACAATACAAAAAAAAACTTTACAGCTTTACCATCAAGGAAACATTTGACAGTGAATTTGGTTTGATTTAGCATGCTAAAAAATTAAAATTATGAATACTGCATGTATATTAATATAGGTACATGTAGGCCACACTTATTTACCAACTACAATGCTGTTATGTCTAAAGTAGTAACCAAATATGAAAGTGTGTCTATATTTTCTCAGTACCTGTTACCCAGGGTTTTGTTCCTGACTGGCTTCATTCATAACATTAGATAGCACCACATGGTACCAACAATACACCTCCTAACAATACACCAATGTCATGACAATGGTGTATACACAGTCACTGCACAAGAAGCAGTAGCTGGGTGATCTGGCTTCAGCTAAGTTTGATAGATGTCCTGACAGCAAAATCTTTCTGGAATCCTGAAGAAACCAGTTAAGTGGCATATCGACCCAGACCTGACTGTGAATAAATGTAGACAATAGTCCAGTTAACACATTCAACTGTGGATATAGACAATCTTAGCTTCCTGAATACCCGGCATGAACCATATGCAGTAGTGATCCCAAATTCAAGCAAGTAAGGTTTAAATCCAGCTGCATAACAGAAGCAGTCTCACCAAGTAGCTCTAGCCCTCCTTAAGCACAGCCCAGAGACAGTGCTGATTTATCAATAAATGGCCAGAGAGATATTCTACCTGAATGATGATTCAAAGGGAAGAAGCAAAGATATTTTAAGTCAACATAGATGTAAGTCTAATTTTATCAGGTCTGGATCAGTATGCCTCTTAACTGGTTTCTTCAGGAGTCCAGAAAGATTTTGCTGTCAGGACCTCTATCAAACTTAGCTGAAGCCAGATCACCCAGCCACTGCTTCTTATGCAGTGACTATGTATACACTATTGTCCTGAGGACAATGATCCTCCTAACCAATAGTAAAGGAGGTAACTAAAAAAATCGTAATAAATCGGGAGCAAAATATATGGATTATAAATGTATTATATAATTGGTGTCAAATTATATATATAGACATATATAGACATATATAGACATGAATATATATGTATACATACATATATATTCACATACAACATTGAAACACCTAAATATATAAAGCAAACTTTGGCAGATATAAAGGGAGAAATAGATAGCAATGAAAAAAAGTAAGAAATTTCAGTACTTTACCTAACTACAATGATTGCTTATCTAAATAATAATAATAAAATAATTATCATAATTTAGTAATACTATACAGATCCTGGACATGGCAGACTTGTACAAAATTCTCCTCCATCACTATGGCTGAATACTGGTCCTTAAGTAAAGAAAACATCTGTGACAGAGTATGTGTAAGGTTACAAAGCAAATCTTAATACAAATAAGAAGACTGAAATCATTTCAAGTATTTTTCCTAACAACAATTAAGTAAAATTATAAATCAATAATATACAGACATGGGAACATTCAAAAATATATAAAAATTAAGCAGACAATCATATAACTAATCCTGATACCTATCAACGTGTGTTAATTGCCAACTGAACAGAAATTGGGCCTGTGGGGGGATTGCCTTGATTATGTTAGTAGATGTGGGAACACCCATCTTGATTGTGGGTGAGACTATATCCTAGGCTGAAATCCTGGACTCAATGGGATACACATAGCAAACTGTGAGCTGCATTGTTGCTCTCTGTTTTCTGATCATGACTATTACGTGTCCAGCTTCTGCTGGTGTGGCTTCCCCACCATAACGGACTAAAATCTTCAATAGTGAATCAAGATAAATCACTTCTCCCTCAAGTTTATTTTGCTAGAGTATTTTATTACAGAAATAAAAAATTGGCTAAGACATTATGTGATAAGAAATCAAAATGCAATTAAGAAAAAAAATCTCAAGGCAAATAAAATGAGAGCAGATGTATCAAGACTTATGAAAAGAGGCAAACCAGTGCTAAGGGAGAAGTTCACAACACAAATGTCTACATCATAAAAGCAAGGATCATAATAGATGCCCTAAATTTATATTTCAAAGAAGTAGTAAAATAAGAAATTGTATAAAATTAGCAAGATGAAAAATTTAAGAGTAGAGAAAGGCATGAAATAAGCAATAAGAAAACTGTAAAATTTGACTAAATGTTAAAGTTTTAAATTTTAAACTTAAAAATTTGATTTATGAGATTAAAGATATCAACTAATCCTTAGCCATAGAAAGACTCCCCAAAATTTCAACTAATAATATCAGAAATGAAAGAGGAGACATGGCATCTCATTTCATATTAAATATATGTCAATAATTCACTGTTCAATTCTATTAATACCAAATTGAGAAGTAGAAAAAAGACTATTCTTAAAAGTGCATGTTCTAAAAAAAAAAAAAATGCATGTTCTATGAATAAGTAGGATTTACCTATGGGATGCTAATATGGCTCATTAAACGGTGTGACAGGTCACTCTTACAAAATGTAAGGTGAAAAAAATCAATAGATGTAAAGAGTAGGTGTAAGATGTAAAGAACTGACAACACCCATGGGAAAAAATCCATAATAAATAAGATGAAAAATATAGTCACCTCAATCAATAATGAGCCATTTAGAAGAACCAACAACGAATATCATAATACTTGTTGAAAGCAGAAGGTATTGCTTCTAAGATGAGAAGGCAAGAATGTCTTCTCTTTCTGTTTAATTGGGGGTAGTTTTTTAAATCTTAGGTAAAGAGATTACAAAAGAGAAATAAATCAAAGACAATGGTATAAAAAATTCAATTGTCCTTTGTTGCATATGGAGTTATTTCACACAGACAAATGATTTGGGGTCTTTAGGCTCCACAAAAAGTTAAGTAGTAAATTGACTCAGTAAATTTGCAGGACATAAAGTCCAAATACAAATATCAGCTCATGTTTATATAGTAAGAATGATCTATCAAAAACTAAAAAGTGATTCTTATTAAAAGTGTAATGCTCCCAGACCTCTGCCCGGCCTGTTGGTGAGTGCACCCCGGATCCCGCCAGAGTCATTCTGGGGGCTCCACAGATCCCACAGCCAGCGCTAGCACTCCCCTTCCGCCACTCGCCCCTCTTCCTGTCTGAGGCCTGGACCAGACCTCTGCCTGGCCTGTTGGTGAGTGCACCCCGGATCCCACTGGAGACATTCTGGGGGCTCCAAGGATCCCACAGCCAGATTTAGGTAGGAAAACCCACATACTGCCCTGAGCCCATAGCTGGGTGCCCTGAGTGCTCAGATTCCAGCAGATAGCCCCCCCAGCCGGCTAGCACCCCCCTTCTGCCCATCTCCCGGGTCTGAGGCCTAGACAAGACCTCTGCCAGGTCTGCTGTTGTGTGGACCCTGGGTTCTGCCTGAGACATACTGGAAGGTCCACTCAACCCAGAGCCACAGAGGAACAAGTGAACTCAGAGCCTCAGACAACATATCCTGAGATATCCAAGAGGAGACACTACACCCAGAACAGCAGACACCTAGTTGGTCTACTACCTTGGAGGCACCATATCCTGAGGCATCCTAGAGATACCACCGTAATCAGTGCAGCTGGAAAAAAATCACAGAGACATCTGGACACCTAGAAGACCAAACACAAGTGAGACAAATGGAAAGGCAGGCTTCAATCAGAGACAGAAGTACAGGTAGCACTAGAGTTAACCAGATGGCAAAAGGCAAGCGCAAGAACGTAAGCAACAGAAACCAAAGTTACATGGCATCATCAGAACCTAGTTCCCCCATCGTAGCAAGCCCTGAACACCCCATCACACCAGAAAAGCAGGATTCAGAATTAAAATCACTTCTCATGATGATGATAGAGGACTTTAAGAAAGACATAAATAACACTCTCAAAGAACAGATAGAAACCGTTAAAGAGGAAACACAAAAATCCCTTAAGGAATTGCAAGAAAATGCAACCAAACGGGAGAAGGAATTAAACAAAACCATGCAGGATCTAAAAATGGAAGTAGAAACAATAAAGAAATCACAAAGGGAGAATACCCTGGAGATAGAAAACTTAAAAAAACGATCAGGAGTCATAGACACAAGTATTACCAACAGAATACAAGAGATGGAAGAGAGAATCTCATGTGCAGAAGATACCATGGAAAACATTGACACAACTGTCAAAGAAAATGCAAAATACAAAAAGCTACTAACCCAAAATATACAAGAAATCCAAGACACGATGAGAAGGCCAAACCTAAGGAAAATGGGGATAGATGAGGGGGAAGACTCCCAACTTAAAGGACCAGTAAATATCCTCAACAAAATTATAAAGGAAAACTTCCCTAACCTAAAGAAAGAGATGTCCATAAATATACAAGAAGCCTACAGAACTCCAAATAGTTTAGACCAGAAAAGAAACACCTTCCCGCCACATAATAGTCAAAACATCAAATGTACAAAACAAAGAAAAAATACTAAAAGCAGTAAGGGAAAAAGGCAAAGTAACATATAAAGGCAGACCTATAAGAATTACACCAGACTTCTCACCAGAGACCATAAAAGCCAGAAGATCCTGAACCAATATCATACAGACCCTAAAAGAACATAAATGTCAGCCCAGACTACTATACCCAACAAAACTGTCAATCACTATTGATGGAGAAACCAAAATATTCCATGACAAATCCAAATTTAAACAGTATCTCAACACAAACCCAGCACTTCAAAGGGTAATTGGTGGAAAACTCAATCACAAGGAGGGAAACTACAACCTACAAAAAGCAAAAAAGTAATCTTCCAACAACCCTAAAAGAAGGTAGCTACAAAAACATATCTCCACTGCCAATAACAAAAATAACAGGAAACAACACTCATTTTTCCTTAATATCTCTTAATATCAATGGACTCAATTCTCCAGTAAAAAGACATAGACTATCAGACTGGATACGTAAACAGGACCCAACATTTTGCTGCATTCAGGAAATGCACCTCTGTGGAAAAGACAGACACTACCTCAGAGTAAAAGGTTGGAAAACAATCTTCCAAGCAAATGGTCCCAAGAAACAAGCTGGAGTAGCGATTCTAATATCAAATAAAATCAGTTTTTAACCAGAAGTAATCAAAAAAGATAAAGAAGGACACTTCATATTCATCAAAGGAAAAATGTACCAAGAGGAACTCGCAATTCTGAACATCTATGCCCCAAATGTAAGGGCACCCAAATACATAAAAGAAACTTTACTAAAACTTAAAGCATACATTGCACCCTACACAATAATAGTGGGAGATTTCAACACTCCACTCTCAGCTATGGACAGATCATGGAAACAGAAACTAAACTGAGACACAATGAAACTAACAGAAGTTATGAACCAATTGGACTTAACTGACATCTATAGAACATTTCATCCTAAAACAAAAGAATATACCTTCTTCTCAGCACCTCATGGTACCTTCTCCAAAATAGACCATATAATTGGTCACAAAACAGGCCTCAACAGATACAAAAAGATTGAAATAATCCCTAGTACCTTATCAGACCACCATGGACTAAGACTTGTCTTTGACATGGACAAAAAAAAAACAGAAAGCCCACATACACTTGGCAACTGAACAATGCTCTACTCAATGATAACTTGGTCAAGGAAGAAATAAAGATAGAAATTAAAGACTGTTTAGAATTTAATGAAAATGAGGACACATCATATCAAAACTTGTGGGACTCATTGAAAGCAGTACTAAGAGGAAAAATCATAGCTCTAAGTGCTCACAAAAAGAAATTGGAAAGAGCATACATTAACAACTTGACAGCAAACCTGAAAGCATTAGAACAAAAAGAAGCTAATATACCCAAGAAGAGTAGACGGCAGGAAATAATCAAACTCAGGGCTGAAATCAACCAAGTTGAAACAAAAAGAACTATACAAAATATCAACAAAACCAGGAGCTGGTTCTTTGAGAAAATCAACAAGATAGACAAACCCTTAGCCAGACTAACCAAAGGGTGCAGAGACAGCATTCAAATTAATAAAGTAAGAACTGAAAAGGGAGACATAACAACAGAAACAGAGGAAATTAAAAAAAAATCATCAGATCCTACTACAAAGGCCTATACTCAACAAAATTGGAAAATCTGGAGGAAATGGACAATTTTCTAGATAGATACCAGGTACCAAAGTTAAACTAGGAGCAGATAAACCATCTAAACAGTCACATAACACCTAAAGAAATAGACACAGTCATTAAAAATCTTCCCACCAAAAAATGTCCGGGGCCAGATTGTTTCAGTGCAGAATTCGTTCAGACCTTCAAGGAAGACTTAATACCAAACCTCTTCAAGCTATTCCATCGAATAGAAACAGAAGGAACACTACCCAACTCGTTCTATGAAGCTACCATTACACTCATACCTAAACCACAGAAAGACCCAACAAAGATAGAGAACTACAGACCAATCTCTCTTATGAATATTGATGCAAAAATACTCAATAAAATTCTCGCAAACTGAATCCAACAACACATCAAAACAATTATCCATCAAGATCAAGTAGGCTTTATCCCAGGAATGCAGGGATGGTTCAATATTTGGAAATCCATCAATGTAATCCACTACATAAATAAACTAAAAGAAAAAAAACCGCATGGTCATCTCACTAGATGCTGAGAAAGCATTTGACAAAATTCAACATCCCTTCATGTTAAAAATCTTAGAAAGATCAGGAATTCAAGGCCCATACCTAAACATAGTAAAAGCAATATACAGCAAGCCAGTAGCCAACATCAAACTAAATGGAGAGAAACTTGAAGCAATCCCACTAAGATCAGGGACTAGGCAAGGCTGCCCACTCTCACCTTTCCTATTCAATATAGTACTGGAAGTCTTAGCTAGAGCAATTAGACAACAAAAGGAAGTGAAAGGGATACAGATAGGAAAGGAAGAAGTCAAAATTTTACTATTTGCAGATGATATGATAGTATACTTAAGTGAACCTAAAATTTCCACCAGAGAACTCCTAAACCTGATAAACAACTTTAGCAATGTGGCTGGATATAAAATCAACTCAAACAAATCAGTAGCCTTCCTCTATTCAAAGGATAAACAGGCTGAGAAAGAAATTAGGGAAATGACACCCTTCACAATAGCCACAAATAAAATAAAATATCTTGGAGTGAATCTAACCAAGCAAATGAAAGATCTGTATGATAAGAACTTCAAGTCTCTGAAGAAAGAAATCACAGAATATCTCAGAAGATGGAAAGATCCCCCATGCTCCTGGATTGGCAGGATTAACTTAGTAAAAATGGCTATCCTGCCAAAAGCAATCTACAGATTCAATGCAATACCCATCAAAATTTCAAATCAATTCTTCATAGAGATAGAAAGAGCAATTTACAAATTCATTTGGAATAACAAAAAACCTAGGATAGGGAGAACTATTCTCAACAATAAAAGAACCTCTGGGGGAATCACCATTCCGGACCTCAAACTGTACTACAGAGCAATAGTGATAAAAACTGCATGGTATTGGTACAGAGACAGACAGGATGATCAATGGAATAGAATTGAAGACCCAGAAATGAACCCGCACACCTACAGCCACTTGATCTTTGACAAGGGAGCTAAATCCATCCAGTGGAAAAAGGACAGCATTTTCAACAAGTGGTGCTGGCTCACCTGGAGGTCAACATGTAGAAGAATGCAAATTAATCCATTCTTATCCCCTTGTACAAAGCTCAACTCCAAGTGGATAAAGGACCTTCACATAAAGCCAGATACACTGAAACTAATAGAAGAGAAGTTGGGGAAGACCCTCGAATACCTAGGCACAGGGGGAAAGTTCCTGAACAAAACACCAATGGCTTATGCTCTAAGATCAAGAATCCACAAATGGGACCTCATCAAATTGCAAAGCTTCTGTAAAGAAAAGGACACTGTCAACAAGACAAAACGGCAACCAACAGATTGGGAAAAGATCATTACCAATCCTACATCGAATATATACAAAGAACTCCAGAATTTAGATGCCAATAAACAAAATAACCCCATTAAAAATGGGGTACAGAGCTAAGCAAAGAATTCTCAACTGAGGAAACTCGAATGGCCGAGAATCACCTTAAGAAATGCTCAAAATCCTTAGTCATCAGGGAAATTCAAATCAAAACAACCCTGAGATACCACCTCACACCAGTCAGAATGGCTAAGATCAAAAACTCAGGTGATAGTAGATGCTGGCAAGGATGTGAAGAAAGAGGAACACTCCTTCATTGTTGGTGGTGTTGCAAGCTGGTACAACCACTCTGGAAGTCAGTCTGGCAGTTCCTCAGAAAATTGGACATAGCACTACCTGAGGACCCAGCTATACCACTCCTGGGCATATACCCAGAAAATGCCCCAACAAATAACAAATACATATGCTCCACTATGTTCATAGCAGCCTTATTTATAATAGCCAGAAGCTGGAAAGAACCCAGATGCCCTTCAACAGAGGAATGGATACAAAAAATGTAGTACATTTACACAATGGAATATTACTCAGCTATTCAAAATAATGAATTTGGGAAATTCTTAGGTAAATGGATGGAACTAGAAAATATCATCCTGAGTGAAGTAACCCAATCACAAAAGAACACACATGGTATTTACTCACTGATAAGCGGAGATTAGCCCAAAAATTTGAAACAACAAAGATTCAACTACCAGACGACATGAAGCTCATGAGGAAGAAAGAACAAGTGAGGATGTCTAGGTCTTTCTTAGAAGGAGTAACTAAATACCCAAGGGAGCAAATATGGAGACAAAGTGTGGGACAGAATCTGAGGGGGGGTGTTGTAGGGAGACCATTCCATCTGGGTATTCATTCCATGGGTAGTCACCAAGGGAAAGCTGACAGCAGCCTGATAAGGCTGTCTCCTTAGAGGTCCCCCAGAGTCTGACATACCCAGAGACAGATACTCATAGCTATCCATTAATCTGATCAAAGGTTCCCAATGGAGGAGTTAGAGAGTAAACTGAAGGAACCTTAAGGGCTGGTGGCCCCATGAGGAGAGCAACAATACCAACCAGCCAGAGCTCCCCAGGGTCTAAACCACCAGCCTAGGAGCACATATGGAGAGACACATGACTCCAGCTGTATATGTAGGGGAGGATGGCCTTGTTGGGCATAGGTGGGAGACAAGGTCATTGGTACCCTGAAGGCTGAGCACTGGGGGGGGGGGGATCTGAGGGTGGGGAGGGGGCTGGGGGTAGGTGGGTAAACACCTTCATAGAAGCAGGAGGAGGGAGGATGGGATAAGCGGTTCCTGAGTGGTGGAGGAAATTCGGTAAGGGGATAAAATTTGAAATGTAAATATTATATCCAATAAAAGAGGGGAAAAAATAGAAAAGCGGTTAGAACCAACATTCTTAATAAAATGTCAGCCCTCTTAAAAAAAACTATCTTGATACTAAAATTGGTTTTGAGAATTGTATATTGCAGAATGATCAGCCTTGGTGTATCTACTCAACAAGCAAGCTGGGCAGACCTGCTCAAACCTCTGAGGTCCAGGAATTCCATCTGGAGGCAGCGAAGACACAGCATCAGAGGATTGTCAATTTGCTCTTCCCCCCACTCCTCTTCTAATATCTCAACGCCCATAATCAGCTTGAAGAAGCTAATGAAGAGTCAGCGCCCCTATTCCCTGGGCTTGGGGACTAAGGTGGTAAATGTTGGACTGTCTTCTTAGGGAAAAGTAGTGGTTTTGTGGGAATAGAGAGGATTAGCTAGGGGTTAATTGCATAGCCATAACCTATTAGTAGAAATCTGTATAATTAATATCAAGATGAAGATATAAATTCTTAAATGGCACCAATTTACTTTGATTACAAATTTTAAGGTTTTCATTGGCATGAGCCTCTTAGTGATATAAAAGTGAGATGAATATTGTTACTCTCATAGGCATCGTACCAGTATAACACATTTAGGAATACAAAGCTTAGACCCAGTCCTTCTTTAACTTTTTAAAACTGATTTGAGATGGTCAGCCTGTGAGTTAAGGGACTATAGCAAATTCATGACTTGGAGTTTATTATAAGGGTGTTCTCTATGTTTTATTTAGAAATAGCTGAGTGGAGTTAACAGGCAACAGTCCAGATTACCTTACATGGATAGTTGGTTTTCAAAACATCAGAAATCCTTAGAATTGACATGACAAATATTTCAGTATGTGACATACTACCTCGCCAAAAAGGAGCACGTCACACTCAAGATTCTTCTGACAGCATCTTTTATTGTTATAGCTCTTTTAGTTATCAGGATGAAAGATGGAGAACAAAGGACCCCAAAACCCAGAATGTTCTGACTATATACTTTCAAAGAGACATGATCTGTCCTCATTGGTTACAGACTAAGGTCTCATTTACATATCCACTGATAGTACTTTCAGCCGGAGATTTTGTGCCTTGCACATGCGCACAGCTGTAGACACCAAGGCCAAGAAGAAGCAGGAACAGGAAGCCAGCACCATCTTGTAATGGCGAGCGTATAGCTACTTCAGCAAACTCGACATGGCTCCTAACATCTCCCCCTTCTTTATTAAATAGCATATAGTGACTAGAGACCTTTTGTGCCTTAGTCCCGTGCAATGGGAACCCGAGCCCTGGGAGGCATCAAAAGGCTGTCCCGTCTACAGCTTGGTGCAATGGGATCCTGTGCCCACAAGCGTGCATAAATGGAACAGCGTCTCAGCACTTCAGCATATTCAACCAAGCTTGAGGGGATGCTCCAGTCTCAATGGCCAAAAATGCCTGAGCAATAACTACTTTATCACGTTGTTGTTGAGTTTTCATTTTACAGAACAACCAGAGTAAGATCAATGTCTCTCCAAGTAGCATACAGCCAAACAAACCTACCCCCACCCACTCCTTAAAGAAGGAAAATGCAGAAAAAAGCCAAGAGGTAAAGTCCTTGAAACTGATTATAGCAAGGCTTGTATTGTTGAGGTCTAATATCTTCAACTGTAATTTTTCTTGAAGAAACTCCAACTCCTGGGTCCAATTCCCCTTCAGATATTCTGAAATAATAGAACTGTTAACAAGGGAAGAATTATCAAAAAGTAAGGGGGTTATACATAGAGAACGTGTGGAAGCCACACAAGAAAGTTGTACAACATCTCTAAGCGCTTGTAATTGTTGTTGTAATAAGTCAATGCGCTGATTGACCAGTAAGACCCCTGAGGCCAAATGAGCATCAGTTCTTTTCACTGTCTCAAGTGCATCACATGCCTTTTCAGTAATTTGACTAATAACTGAGGCTGTTTGCACTTGATTGGCCATGGCAATACCTGCAGTCACTGCAGCTGCAGCAGAAACAGTAATGGCAGTGATTATAGCTGCTGTAATGCCAAAATCTCTTTTTTGTGTCAATAATTGTACGATAGGAAAATCTTTGGGGTCAGCTTCAACAGGTACTGGTACAAATGTGGGAATATTCACCACAATTGCTGTCCAGTTTTTTCCATTCCAACATTCTGTTAAGTAACATGTAATATTAGGACTATGGCAATTAATTATTGAGCTGTTTTCAAACAACTCTTCATCAAATATAAGGAAAAAATATGGTGCTTGAACACACACTAGCGATGGCTCAAGCATATAATTAGAATATTGTTGATTAATCTTCAAATTAGATAAACTGATCTTTGTTTTATTACTTTGCGTGGTCTCCAATCGTGTACCACTGACATTATTAGATGTATGGAAGCTTCCTTGTAAATTAGCAAAAGCTGATATACTAGTAGATGCCTCGGCATCATTTATAATTATCCATTCAAAAAATGGCCACTCACTTCTAGGGCCAGAGTGAGTGTTATTTGCTTTAAATCTTTTTAACTTTTGATTAAAATAAAAACCCTCTGATAGTTTAAATTTCCGTAATTCTGGTGGTTGACATGCTGTAAATGTCGGAGGAAAGTCCAATAATGGATAGCACCATGGTATCTGTCTTTTAGCGGTCACATTAAGAGGAGAATTATCAGGTAATGGTATAGTTATATTGCTAGTGAGCATAATGGTAGTGATATTAGAAGATGTATTATTACCACCAGTTCCATTTCCACTAGTTGCTCCAGTACTTATTTGTGACAGGGCATTCATTAATATCCCTGTGGGAATTTTATTAGCAACAAGTGGATCTTCCCAATATCCCAATTTCTTTTTTGTAATTTTAATACATGGCCCTTTTCCAGAGCTAATAGTTTCATTTTGGAAAGTAAAACATAATGCTGTATTTAATTTTATTGAGGTGGCATTATATGGTTCTGTTTCAAACCTAGGCGTTTTGATGCATGGTGCTTCCATGGCACAACTTGTAGATAAGAATAAAGGAAGTTTAGTCGAATTAGCATGTACAGGCATTGGAACGGGCCATGTTCTCACTATTGCCCACAGAGATAGGCTGCTCCTTATAGGAGTCCAAAGAATTAATATCAGAAACATTGACGTCCACAGCCTCTGGATCTGGATTTTCTTTTTCTCCATCCTTCACTATTCTTGTCAATCTTGTTGGTACCCAGATCGGATTTTCTTGCTCCTGTATCTAAAAGGCCTTTGAATAGTTTTCCTTCAATTTTTAACTCTAGTGTTGGCCTTGTATTTAATTCAAGTGAAATAAAAGCATGGTTTCCGCCGGAAGAGTCAAAGCCCTTTTTTCCTCAGACTTTATCTTTGCTAGGAAACATAGAATGTAAGCTGGGTAAAATTAATAATTGAGCAATACGATCTCCTGGGGAAATGGCACTTATCCCTCTTGGGGAGGAGCACATAATTTTAACTACTCCCTCAAAGTCTTGATCTATGACACCTGGATGGACTATCAATCCTCTCAAGGTTGTTGAAGATCATCCCAGCACAAGTCCCACCGTGTCCTTGGGAAGAGGGCCAGAAAAATCTGAGGATATTGGCTGACAGCCCATAGTGGGCGTTAATACTGCTCGGGTGGTGGAACAAAGGTCCAGTCCTGCGGAGCCTGCTGTGGCCCTCCGGACCATTCCTTCCTCTGAGATTTGTCCTGTCTGCTCTCGAGTGCCCCATACATTTGAGGGCCCTGGGGACGTGGGCCCCGCTGCCCGTTTTTTGGCAATGGAGTCAATAGCTGTCCCTTATTGTCTTTTACTGATCTACATTCAGATGCCCAGTGTCGGCCTTTTCTACATCTAAGACACATTCCAGGCTGTTTACCTCCAGTGTTTCCTGTTGCTTTCCGGCACTGTTTCTGAACGTGTCCCATTTTACCACACTTATAACATTTAATATTATTGTTCTTCTGTGCAGCCAGTACTGCGGCCTCTAGACCTGCATTGGACAGCGGACCTCCTATCTCTCTGCACGCCTTCATCCAGGCATTAAGCCCTTTATTCTTCCAAGGCGTGATGGCATTTCTACAATCTTTGGTACATTGTTCATAAACAAGTTGTTCAATTAATGGCATGGCAGATTCTGAATCTCCAAAGATCCTTCCTGCAGCCTCCATCATCCTGGCAACAAAGTCTGAAAATGGCTCATTAGTTCCTTGGATGATCTTTGTTAAGTTTCCAGAGACCTGCCCTCTATTAGGTAAACTTTTCCATGCTTTGATGGCAGCCTGATTAATCTGTTCATAAACTTGTGCTGGATATAGGGTCTGATTAATTGACCATTGCCCCTGGCCAGTGAGCATATCAAAGCTCCATTGGGAGTGATTTTGTGCCATGTTATCTCTGGCCTGTGTAGCACACAAATCATGATAAAGAGATTTCCATTCTAAGTATTTACCTGTAGGGACAATTGCCTTGATAGTACTAAACCAATCCCCAGGCATCATAGCACTTTCTGCAAGTGTCTCTATTAAGGCTTGGGTAAAAGAGGCATTTATACCATATGTTTGCACTGATTCTGCCAATGACTTTAATTGTTTCAAATCTAAACTTCGATGGTATCTCTGCTGATTCTGATCTTCAAAAACCGGAAAGGCTGCTCTAATCCTTCTTCCCTCCTTTTCTGGAATCAAGGAGGTGGCTATTGGAATAACATGTCTCCTAGCCTGTTCCTGTTTTGTCTTCCACACAAGCAGCTGCGGCGCCGATGGCAAAATGCCAGGCGCATAGGAGGATCCGGACAATATCTTTCTTCCTCATAACGAGCTGCCTCCTCATCTAATTCTGCTTGTTCATCCGAATCCAACCCATCCTGGGACGAAGTATCGTCCTCGTTTTCTCCATCCTCAGAGGACGTCTCCTCTGAGGCGGAGTCATTCAGTGTTAATTTTCTAAACCTAGACAAGGCTGGATAAATTTTTTTAGATTTCTCTGACTGAGCTATTTTCTCAGCTCCATTCTCTTTTTTCTTTTTTCTTTTCTCCCCCTCCTTCTTCTTCTGACATGGAGGGCATAAAGGCTGTTTATCATTGCCTTTTCTTCTGCTAGCATTCCCTTCCTTTTCTGCTTCTGATAGGCTATCCTGACACTGAGTAAGGACCCTTTGTCCTTCTCTAATCTTTTCTTGGCATTTCTTATCCGCTATGCATGCCTGAATCATCTTAAAAATAGGTAACGCGCCTGCTCTCAATCTTCCCTCCTCTTTTTCCCGGGCTAAATCAGCTCCTAACTTTTCCCATGATCGCGTGGTAAGGGATCCTGTAGGACCATACCACGGAGCAACTCTATCTACTTCTTTAAAAAACTTCAAAAGAACCCCATCTGAAATAGTCAAGCCGCTTTCCTGCAGCAGCGCCTGCACCGCCACTAGAGCCAGCTTAAACTGTTGATTGCCCATAATTCTTTATCTACAGGACTGGGCGAACCTGCACAGTTATCTGCCTGTGATTTACGGTTCACTTTGAAAAGGAGGACATGTACACTCCCGTCCCTTAATATGACAATTAAGGCAAAAGCAAAACACGAGAACAACCACCGCCCAGACAGGGATAGCGAAAGCAAGACCAAGCATAGGATCCACCATATCTTACAGAAAAGTGTCTAGACTTACTGCACCGTCAGTTCTGAATCTTGTCTCTGCAAGCTAAGCAGGGTCCTTCAGGGTAGACGATCCTCGTGGACGTTCGGCTTCCACTCCTGGGTTTCGGCACCAAATGTGACACACTACCTCGCCGAAAAGGAGCACGTCACACTCAAGATTCTTCTGACAGCGTCTTTTATTGTTATAGCTCTTTTAGTTATCAGGATGAAAGATGGAGAACAAAGGACCCCAAAACCCAGAATGTTCTGACTATATACTTTCAAAGAGACATGATCTGTCCTCATTGGTTACAGACTAAAGTCTCATTTACATATCCACTGACAGTACTTTCAGTGGGAGATTTTGCGCCTTGCGCATGCGCACAGTTGTAGACACCAAGGCCAAGAAGAAGCAGGAACAGGAAGCCAGCGCCATCTTGTAATGGCGAGCGTATAGCTACTTCAGCAAACGCGACATGGCTCCTAACATCAGTATTAATGTTCATTTTCATTAGAGACCTGTCTGCTCCGGACAGCTTCCTATATTGAATTCTAAGAAGAAATTGAGCATCCTTGGAGTTACTCCAGTTGTGGTGAGACAGCCACTAGGCAAGAATTGCCACTTTCCTTCTACAGACAAATTACTGTCCAGAAAAGGACACACTTGCAGAATAGTCAACTGATTATATCTGCCTAGACAGAGTAATCAGCCCTTAATAATTCTGCAGCACTAAAGTCTGTCAGATGATCCTGGGCCAGAAGGCAGAAGAACAGATGCTCCAACGTTTTGAAGTAGAGCGAGTGTCCAGTTGTTCAGAGGTCTCTATAAATTGGCTAAGTTTTAGAAGCTATGCTTTGTGCTTCCCACAATTATAGTTAACTCAGTCATTCTGGATTTCTGACGGGGTTGAAAACTTATAGCTATTTACCTTAAGAGAAAAGATTTGAGTGGGTGGTCGTCAGCTGACATTCATCCTAAAGCCAGGTTCAGAACTAAATGTTTTAGTTAGAATAGATGACAGAGGTGCTGGTTAGTAAACAAAAGGATGGACTGGGTATTAGGACTATCTTGTACCTCACTGTTACAAATTGGCATAATTATGCTCTAATTGTATTTTGAGAGAAAAGTTTCATTTTAACAGGAAGGGTGATGTGTAGGAGGAGCTAAGGTAGAAGGAGTACTGAGAGGAAGAAAAGGAGTAAGAAGAGGAGAAGAAGAAGGAGAGGAGAAGCTAGGTGATGAAAGAGAGAAAGAGGGGGGAGACAGGGAGGCAGATATTCATGTATCTCCACCAGTCAAAGATAGTTGTTATATCTAGGTTGGTCAGTGGGTTACACCGCTGATTGAACAATTCCAAACTTATAAAGCCTATGATTAACATTATTTTAAAAAAATGTATAAATGCAAAAAGGAAAAGGGGGCATGGGATAGGGGTTTTCTAAGGGGGGGAATGGGGAAAGGGGATGGCATCTGAAGTGTAAATAAAATATCTAATAAAAAAAGTGTAATGCTTACAAGTAAATTTGGCCAAGAAAGCCAAAAACTCTTATTACAAAAATTACAAAATATTGATAAAAGACACCTCAAGAAGACCACGAATAGAAGGACACTATTTATTCATGGACTAGTATTAATGCTAAGATACTTGTATATTCCAAAGCAATTTTCAAATTTCTAATTATGTTTATGAAACATTTTTACATTTATAAAATGCAAAAATGTATTAAAAGAACCACAAATAGATGATAAAAACTTAAATATGAAATATAGAAGTGTTGGCATCAGGATTCCTTATCTAAAAACAAATTTCAAAGCTGACTAACTATATAAAAAAGCCATATGGACCAATGAATTAGAATTGAAGAACCAGAAATAAAAATGTGTATGTATATATAATCAAACATTCTTGGGCAAGGTGTCAATATTAAAATTACACAAAGTGAATGAAATACCCTTTTCATGAAGTCATAAAAAGAAATTTTTATGCCTACATGCAAACATCTTACTAACAAGTGACCATACACAAAACCCAAGTTAAAATTAAATGGACATAAGTGTTAAGTGTGAACTCTTCTCCCTGCCCCCAAAGAAGCTCTAAAACAACATAGGGATATGCTTCTATCTGTTGGCTCATGTAATGGTTTCTTAGATGTGTGCTAACACAGAGACAAAAAAAAAAAGCAAAACATATAACATCAGCTCTGGAATGACCTTAACCATAGCCTTGGCAGAACCAGTGGATATAGAGATGATGTTCTGTGCAGCCTAATGACCATCATGCCACAACTTTCCAGAGGGCCATCTACAGTCTTCTGAGTGGCAGTGATGCCATGGACTGTGGTCATGAATCCTTCCATGATGCCAAAGTTGTCATGGATGACCTTAACCAGGGGGTCTAAGCAGTTTGTGGTACAAGAAGCATTGCTGACAATCTTGAGCAAGTTGTCATACTTCTTGTTACTCACACCCATCACAAACATGGGGGCATCAGGAGAAGAGGTAAAGATGATGACCCTTTTGACCTCATCCTTCAAGTGAGCCCAGCTTTCTCCATGGTGGTGAAGATGCCAGTAGACTCCACAGCATACTCAGCACCAGCATCACGGCCATTTGATGTTAGAGGACTCTCACTCCTGGAAGATGGTTATGGGCTTCTTATTGATGACAAGTTTCCCATTATCAGCCTTGACTGTACCATTGAACTTGCCATGGGTAAAGTCATACTGGAACATGTAGACCATGCTATTGACGTCAATGAAGGTGTCACTAATACCAACAATTTCCATTTTGTTAGATGAGATGGAAGCCCTGGTAACCAGGTACCTAATATAGTCAAATCTGTTCACTTGAATCTTCACCATCATGTCTAAGGAACAAGGATAGCACTTCAGGAAAAGATGTGGCTGTCTCTAGAATAGGCAGGAGCAGAAAGGTACAGATATTCTTTTAGGGAAGAAATACTCACTAATCACAAGCTCAGTGGGAAGATGCTCTGTGTCATGAGTCACCAGGATGATTATGGCTCACATTTATTTAGAATTATTCCCTCTAGCTCTAATTTTTGGATGATTTTGTGAAGTATTTCTAATAATCTGCTGAATGTTTGGCAGAATTAAGCCATGAGGCCATCTGGTTCTGGCCTTTTCTCTGTTGGAAGATTTTTAATTATTGTCAACTCTGTTAGTATTTCATTCACACATTCTGTTTCTTCCTGACTCAATCTTGCTACATTATTATTCTCTAGAGTTTATTAATTTCTTCTAGGTTATTAAATGTATATGTGATCATAGTTATTTTCATATGATGCTTTTAATTTCTGGTGTGTCTTTACAATATCTTCTTCTTGTCTTTTGATATCTATAGGACCAATTAGCTTTCTCCCATTTCTATATATTTGTGACTTTTCTAACATCTTCCCCATCATGTTCTAAGTTTCATAACATTATGAATAGAAAAATTACTGGATATAATGTCAATCATTTTTAATTTATGACAAATTTTTCAGTTGTACATCATACCTTTATTGGAAAATATTCTATGTGCATTGGAATATGGAGTATATATTACACTGCTGGGTGGAAATTTTTGTGTTTCTATAAGTACATTAGCTTTACAGTGCAATTCAATGCCAGAAATTTTTCAATTTTCTGCATGGTTGACCTTTCCACTGTTGAAAAGTGAGGTGCTTTTATTGTACTATTATATACCCCTCCATCATGTCCATTAATGTTTTATATGTCTATATATTTATTCACATATATTGGATTATCAGTGTTGGATATATATATATATATATATATATATATATATATATATATATATTTGCAAGTAGGACAATAGATTGACTGCTTTTTCACCAGTTTCTCTGTTTCTTTCAGGAACTTTGTCTTGAGGCTTATTTCATATCTGATATGTGCACACATCCTTACTTTCCACTCACAGCATTGTCTTGCATCCCTTCACTTTCACCTCACATGTCCTTAAAGTGAAAGATCTTGTCTAAAATTAACCTGCTCTTGGGTCTTACTGGGTTTGTGTTAATCTACTCAAGATTGGAAAGATTTTGCAATCAGATATTTAATATTTTTGATAGATAAAATTATTTCTGACATCTTAACATTTTTTCCTAGTTCTTTTGTAGATTCTGTTTTTGTCTTTGTTTCTTTCGTTTGCCTTTGTGGTTTTCTGGTTTTTAGTAGTGCTAGGCTTTGATTACTTTGTCTTTCATGTTTATGCTTCTGTTTGCTCTATGGCTATAGAGTAATTGGTCTCCTTGTTCTGTTGAAGTAATGTGGCACCTGAAATACAGGCAGATGAAGCTCTCCTATAAGTGAAGACTGTGACTCTAATGAGAACTATAATAGCTCATGCCAAGGATTAGTGATGCAACTGAGGTTCTGATTCTTAAGTCAGGAAGCAGTACTACGTAAGTGCAGAGAAGCAGCAAGATTCTACAAAGCCCACCAGTAGAACACAGTCACAACTCAGGCCCCTGAGACAACAAGACACAATGGCAACCTGGTTACCAAGAAAATAGGCACTGTGTAAATGTGTAATGGGTGCAAACATACTAATATTTTTTGTATCAGGCTCTGGAAACTGTGGCTATAATATCAGGCGGGGCTCAAGAATTGCAGGCTACAGCTATGGCTCCAGGGATGGGACGCACCACAATAATAATTCTGGCTCCCAGGGAAGAGTGGGTGCTTCAGCAGATCATACTTTGAAGTACTAGTGTAAGATCCTGGGAAGTGGAGTGCTGGAATTATTTGGGCTAGAAAGTAGATTTAGCACAGCCAGATGAGAATCTATATCCTGGAGTGGTATACTAAACCAGATATATACATAGAGACACAGCTACTTTACTAGAGTATGTTTCTATGATGGAAGACAAACTGGTTAGATCTAACTTTTATACTTGCAATAGAGAAAATACCATGCTAGGAAAAAGGGAAATACAAATAAGTAAAGAAGCACAATATGTTAGAACCTACTTAATAATAATCCCATGCAATGCTCTACAGTAAGATTCTAAGATATGAGCCTCTAATGGTACTTTTGTATTCCTGCTAGCATTGCATGTGATGTCAACTACATAGTAAAACTTCATGATTTTATTACCTGTCAAGATATGGTCAGTGAACTCTGACATTATAATTGCTCTTTCTGCTGTGGAAAGATTATATTTGAGATGGATCCTAAATGGTTGAATGGAAAGAAGTAGAAAGATGTCTCAGTGGGTAAATAGTCTGATGAACAAGCTTGAGGACCTGAGTTTGGATCCTAAACACCCAAGTTACAAAAATAAAACCAGGTGTGGCAGCACATGCTTATAAACTCAGAGGTGAGAAACAGAGACAAATGGATCCCCAGTGCTTGCTGGCCAACAAGTTTAGATGAATCAGGGAGTTCTGGATTCAATGGGAAACTCTCAAACAAACAAACAAACAAAAACAAAGCACAACAGAGGCACAACATCTAATGTTGATCTTTGACCTCTATGTGTTTTCACATGGGCCAGAATGTGTCCTTCCTATACAAACACACTCACACACAGAGATAGAGGGAAAGAGGTGGGGGAAGAAAGGGAGAGCATTCTTTGAGAGAAAAAAGAATGCATTCCAGAAAGCATATCAAATGCGGCACCTGCACAATAAAGTGCAGTGCACTGAAATGCCATAACCATATTGGCAATTCCTAGAAAGCCAGGATGAAGGAAGATGAAGATGAGAAGACTGTTGAGGAGCAAAAGGGACTTCCAGATTTCTGTATTCTGTAATTTGGGGCAAAGGTGAAAAAGATTTGAACATTTGCTTTTGCCTTCACACTGTATATGATTCAAAGACAGAAGTGAGAGATATTTTAGCAAATAAATCCATTGTAGTTTCATTTTATTTTCTTCTCTTCAATTCTCCTGAACTATATAGAAATTTCTCCATAAAATTCACCAAGTACTATTGACATGAGATATAAATTATTATTTTTGTCTCTGTTACTTAAATTTGGCAAAAACACTCTTTAATTGCTTTTGTCACATATCTTACTCCATTACTAATTGTCTAAAGGGTTTTAATGATAGAAAATACATTTTCAAGCCAAACATTATGGATAGGCAGATTGTTTCTAGTTTCTAGTTTATACTTGGCAAAAACAAAATTACAATCACACACATGCATACTCAATTAATTGTGACATATTTAAATAGTGACGCTTTCTTAGAGGAAAATAGCAAAATATCAACTTAACACACTTATAGAGTTTGAAATGTGTTGCTGTTTAAGTAAAAATATTTCATAAAAGTACTCCCAAGAGACCCAGAATTTCTTCTCCTATATTTTAGAAGTTTTACATACTGTGAGCATTAGAGAGAAGCAATTACCAGAAAGTCATTGGGGCATGAAACATTCTGTCTGATTTTTATCAGTAACAGTTGTAAGTTATTGTGTGTTCTCTCTGGAACTAAATTCTGTATAGTGATGTCAATTTCACTGACTGAATTTACCGAAGATAATTTTCAAATACCAGAATACCAAAATCTAAAATCTGATCTATAAATCTTAGTATTATAATTCTCAATATCTGGAGTACTTTAAGAAGGAAGAGCTGATTATACTTTTGGATAATCAAGAGACAACGTATTAATAAATTAAAATAAAATAATTGGTGGTAAGGTGAAGATAGGAAGCAAGAAAAGCTAGAAGAGGCACTCTCAGAGCCTCACCCTCCACCCACCGCACACCCATCTGCCTTTCCTGTTTCCCAGGAGGCTGGCTCTAACCAGGAACACAGGTGAGACCCCTGCCCCAGTACCACCACCTGTTGGGACCCCACAGAGCTCAGCAGACTTGGGGCTCTACCCCTGCTCTCTCAGAGCTCCATTTCCCTTCTGGTCCCAACCTCCATCTGAACTCTCAGATCTGCACTCTCAGATCAGCACATTTTTCCCCCATGACGCCCACCACAGCCACACTTCTGGGAGGCCTGCTCTAACCCAGGACACACAGGCCAGCAAACACCAGAGATAACCAGATGGTAAAAGGCAAGCACAAGAACATAAGCAACAGAAACCAAGGTTACTTGGCATCATCAAAACCTAGTTCTCCCACTATAGCAAGTACTGAATACCCCACAACACCAGAAAAGCAAGATTCAGATTTAAAATTACTTCTCATGATGATGATAGAAGACTTTAAGAAGGACATAAATAACTCCCTCAAAGAAGTACAGAAGAACACAGGTAAACAGGTAGAAGCCCTTAAAGAGGAAACACAAAAATCCCTTTAAAAATTATAAGAAAACACAATCAAACAGATGAAGGAATTGAGCAAAAATATTCATGGCATAAAAACAGAAGTAGAAACAATAAAGAAATCCCAAAGAAAGACTATCCAGGAGATAGAAAACCTAGGAAGGATATCAGGAGTCATGGATGCAAGTATCACCAACAGAATACAAGAGACAGAAGAGAGAATCTCGGGTGCAGAAGATACCATAGAGAACACTGACATAACTGTCAAAGAAAATACAAAATGCAAATAACTCCTAACCCAAAACATCCAGGAAATCCAGGGACAAAATGAAAAGACAAAACCTAAGGATAATAAGTATAAAAAAGAGCGAAGATTCCCAACTCAAAGGGCCAGTAAATATCTTCAACAAAATTATACAGGAAAACTTCCCTAACTTAAAGAAATAGATGCTTATGAACAAAATAGACTAGACCAGAAAATAAATTCCTTCTGTCACATAATAATCAAAACACCAAATGCACAAAACAAAGAAAGAATATTAAAATCAGTATGAGAAAAAGGTCAAGTAATTTACAAAGGCAGACCTATCAGAATTATACCAGACTTCTCAACAGAGACTATAAAAGCCAGAAGATCCTGAACAGATGTCATACAGACCCTAAGAGAACACAAATGCCAGCCCAGGCTACTATACTCAGCAAAACTCTCAATCAGTATAGATGGAGAAACCAAGATATTCCATGACGAAACCAAATTTACACAATATCTTTCCACAAATTCAGCCCTACAAAGGATAATAGGGGGAAAACTCCAACACAAGGAGGGAAATTATACCCTAGAAAAAGCAATTTCATTGTCTTTCCTACCTAGATATACAAATGGTAAGAAAATACAAGTAATCACCAACAAATATTTATAGATTCATACCACCAAATTCAACCACCTACAAGCTACATGGTATGCTGTATAGTAGTTGATCCCAACACACAGCCTACTTTAAATGTTTCCAGAAGAGAACAATTGTCAGGACTGACGATTCTGTTTGTTGAAGGAATATAGAAGACTTTGGAAATTTGAACTAGAAAAGAGATTGGATGCTTTAAGAGGTACTTAATGGGCCATCCTAGTAGAAACGTAGAAGACAGTGCTGTGTGTGATCTGAACTGTGGGGCCCAGTTCAAGAAGTTTCAGAGAGAAAAAAAAATTAAGTGGCTTAGAGACCACTCTTATGATAATTTGATATTAATGTGGCTGACTTTTTCCATTGTTCTAAAAATCTTCCTGAACTAAATTGAAGAATTTTGGATTAATGATATTAGCAGAGGAGATTTTAAGACAGCCTAGTATTGATTTCATTGTGTTATTATTAATCATCATTCTTATGCAGATCAATAATGAAAAGGAGCAAGCTGGACAAAGATAAATACAAAATATAAAATTTAAGATGAAAAGAAACACCAGGAAGCATAATGGAGCTAAGCCCAATATTTAAGGAGGTAAAAAGTTTAAAGAAAAAAAAAATGATGTTAAGTGAAACAGTGGGAATGGTGACCTCAGGACAAGACCCCCCCCCCCCCAGTTAAACTTAGAACTTACGAAAAGAAATTAAAGGAAACCTAAGCAGTGAAGGTAACTATCAACAACAGAAAGCTGATGCAAATATAATTAAATGAAGGAACCAAGATCCAGCCCTATTAAGCAGCAGAACTTGGTAGCTTAGGCCATGTAGTTCTGGCTTTATAGTCAGGGATACAAGAAAGGAGTTATGGAATTTCCTTCTACAGCTAAGTAAAGCCACTGAGGCCAGGAATGTCACAGAGGTGTCCCTGAGGGGCCATGTGTTCAGCTGTGAAGGTAAAGTATGGATGGTGTTAGAAATTTCAAGATGTTGGAAATGTCAAGGGGCTTGGGACACATGCCAAGAAGAGCTACAAACCCTGGTGAAAGGGTGTTTCAGTCAACAAAGCTGAAAGGAATTGGAGCTCTGAAGAGCTCTTTCACATCAGACAGAGTTACAGAATTTGGAGTTTGCCCTGCTGCTTTTTGTTTTGGTTTTTGTCCATTATTTCCTCACTATACTCCCTCTCCTTCCTTTGAAATGGTAATGCATATTCTGTGCCATCATATGTTAAAAATATGTGCTCTGCTTTTGACTTTGATTTTATAGGGGTTACAATGAGTCTCTGAAGAAACTTTGGGTTTCTAAACAGTATTGAGGATTTTTGAAGTTGGACTAAATGCATTTTACATTATGATATTCCTAAAAGCCTATGGGGTGGGGGGTCTGATGTGGTGGTTTGAATTAGAATGGCCCCTGAGACTCATATATGTGAATGCTCACAGCAAGTGGAGCTGTCTAAAAGGATTGAAGGATTAGGAGATATAGCCTTACTGTAGGAAGTGAGTCTCTGGGGGGCGGGGAAGGGGGAGGTGAGCTCTGAGGTTTTAAAAATCTAGGCCAGGTCCAGGCTCTTTCTATCTACCTGCTGCCTGAGAATCAGAATGTAGAAGTTTCAGGTACTTCTCTAGCACCACATCTGTCTTCATGCCACCATGCTTCCTGCCATGGTGATAATAGACTGAGTCTCTGAAACTGTAAACAAGCCCAATTAAAAGTGGTCAGTTTCCTCTATGCCATGTTTTCCACTATTGCAACCATAGATATGTCTTTAACATGTACTTATTTGTAGATGTTTTTATTTGATTATTTTTATGTTTAAAATACATGTTGATTGGAATATTATAAGATGGTTATAGGATGTTATAGAATCAAGTTTTAGAATCTTATTATAAATTAAAAAGAAAATAGTTTTAAATTTTTATCCCAAGTTTAAAAATAATTGTCTGATGTATACTGCTATTGGCTTTCACTCAAGCAATGAGAATAAATATATATTCTACCACAGTTAATCATAATCTAATTTACCCCAATATGTAAAACTTGCCTGTATTAGAAGTCAAAGAGGATAAGAAAACAGATATGATGTTGTCCTTGGTTCTATTCCTGTTGCTAAGCAGAGATATAGAAACTTGAGTTCTATGAGCATGATGATGATAATGAAAGTAATGGTGAAACTGAGACGCAAAGAAATACTTTGAAGAGTGAGAGATGAATGACAAGCAAAACTGAGGAAAATCATCCCACCAAAAGAGAAGCTAGGGAGATAGAAGACACACTGCAGGGATGTGTTGTGGAGTTAAAGGCCAATATAGGAAAAAAAAAACACTTCTGAGAAGACAAAAACAAAAAAAAAAGAGGTTATTAGTGTCTTAGAAGAAGAGGAGAATACTTGTGGAAGAAGAAAAGAAGATGAAGTTGAAGTTTAACTTTTAAAAGCTGAGCAAAGCTAAAACAGTGAGCATAAACTATCCAGTCTCCAGAATATAGGTTATAGAAACAAAAGAAATCAAAGAGAAGATGTTAAAAGTGGGTTTACCTGTGAGGTGCATGGGGCTTAAAACACAGAAAAAGAAAATAAGATAGATAATAAGCTGAGCCAAGCATCTGAAGTCGTTAGGAACATAGGCACAGGAAGATAAAGTCTGAAGTTTAAATGAAGAAGAGGCTTGCCTTCCAAGAGAAGAAAGGAAAATATATAAAAATGAGGACAGATGCACAATTACATCTGGCAGAAAGTCAAGAAGATTCAAACCTAAATTTTCAAATTTTAAGAAAGAATAAATTCATGAGATGCCAATGAGAGGAGAAGAATGAGTATAGAATTGGAGTTATATATGTTTAATATCCATCACAGACAATAAAGAACCCATTTACCTGACGGTGTATGAGCCTATCTTTTTAAGGATCACTCCAAATGACTTAGTAATGTTGCTTGGGAGAGATTAAAACTACTAGATATAATCGAATAGACTCAATATCCTACAAGAATCTAATGTAAAAATTGAAACAAGTGATTAATTATAATGGATGAGACAAAGTAAAAGAGACTGGAAAGTTTTCAAAATGTATAATCAGTCATGAAGGAAGTGTCAGGGCTATTAATAAAGTAAGTTCTGGTAAGCATTACAGTGTCAGCATTAGAAATAGCACTTTAGAATGATGTCAAATTAAAAGATGCTTATTGGGAGAAGCTAACCTTTAGTAAAGGTAAAAGTACTGTGAATCTATGAGGTGTAAGAATAGTGGGGAGAGCAACAATACCAACCAGGTAGAGCTCCCAGGGTCTAAACCACCAACCAGCCTGGGAGCACATGGGGAGGGACCCATAGCTCCAGCTGTATATGTAGGGGAGGATGGCCTGGTCGGGCAAAGGTGGGAGAGAAGGTCCTTGGTCCCATGAAGGCTGGATGCCCCAGTGTGAGGTAATTCAAGGGTGGGAGGTGGGAGTGGGTGGGTGGGGGCACATCCTCATAGAAACCGGAGGAGGGGTGATGGGATAGGGGGTTTCTGTGCGGGGGGAAATGGGGAAAAGGGATAACATCTGAAATGTAAATAAAATATCCAATAAAAAATTAATTTCAAAATAAAATAGTGGACAGCCTTCCAATCTGAGCCTGTGCCCAGAGCAATCATAGGGCACTAGCTCTGCACCCAATTCCCCCAAACGTAGGGGAAGCTGGATCCTCAGAAGCTCTAACATGCCCAGGATCGTGGGTGAGTAGGCCGTGACACACACACACCCAAACAGGGAGTCACTGGCACCCTCAGGGACCCAGGAACTCCCTCACTGACAGTGGCTCTGGACCCTTCCAGTCTACCCTGGTGCCTAGAGCGGTCATAGGGTGCCAGTTCTACACTCAATTTCCCCCAAAACCCAGGGGAGGCTGGACTCCCAGGAGCTCTAACATGCCAAGGAACATATTTCCCCTGGGCACAGCAGGATTTCAGGATCCCAGAAGCAGCTTGACTCCCAGGAGCTATCACACCCAGGATCTCAGGACCAAAGGATCACAGAGACAGCTGGAGTCTGAGGAGTTCTGACACAACAAAGAAAACAGGACAGACTCCAGTCAGACACAGTGAGTGAAGGTAGCACTAGAGATAATATGATGGTGAAAGGCAAGCACAAGAACATAAGCAACTGAAACTAAGGATACTGTTTCACTATTTCTGTCTTTTAAATAGGAGTTAGAATAAAAATTAATTCAGATTTAATTTATTGTTGTTATTAAAAGTTTAAATCTTTCATTTTGATTTTTGAAATTATTAATTTCACTTGGTCTGGTTCAGCTCTTCTTCAAGTAAATCACATATTTGTATCATAGTTTTCTTCTGTTATATTTTATCTAAAACTCTTCATTTTACTTTTGTGGTTTCATTTAAAAGCAACATGATTCTTTTCAATAAATCAGGTCCACTTTCAACTAATAAGTTTTCTTATAAACATAAAATTCTTACAGTAGATTTAGTTTATACTTTGTTTTGAAATTTTTACTTCAATGATCATTAGACCCATAGTTATTTTACTGTTAGTAGTATATAATTTTATTTTAAGTAAAATTTAAATTATGTATAAGCATAGTAATAATATTTTATATTTGCCTAAATATTTTCCTTTCTTGTGCTTCTTTATTTCTCATATGTTCATGTTTTATCTTGTGTCATTACCCTTCAGCTTGAAGATCAGTTTGAACCTCATGTTTGTATCTGTGCTGTAGAAATACTTGTTCAGCTAGTTTGAAAATGTATACTGCCCTCATTTATGTGGAGTTGTTCATCACATAGGTGAATTTTATATGGCTTTATTTCCCATTATAATAGTAAAGCTAAAGCTGTGCCTCTGCTCCCTCCTGGAGTTAGCTGTCATTTATATCACCCTGTTTAGTAAGACTTACTTCTTCATTTGTTCTTATTTTATGATATAGATTTATAAATGGCCAGAATTGCCAATGAAGTTCATTTTTGTCTTTATTTAGAACTTGATATTTATTAATTTTTTGCAAT
Organism: Arvicanthis niloticus; assembly: GCF_011762505.2. Taxonomy (NCBI): domain Eukaryota; kingdom Metazoa; phylum Chordata; class Mammalia; order Rodentia; family Muridae; genus Arvicanthis; species Arvicanthis niloticus. Next base: position 159,957 of record NC_133430.1, on the reverse strand, counting down.
ATACAAGGTCTTAAATTTACAAAGCTTTCTGTAAAGTGTTATTATGGTAGATATCTTAGGTTGCATAGACACAAACACTATTTTGTTTATTCTACCTTTTAAAAAAATCTGAAAACACAATTATTTACTTTTACTTAATAAATGTAAACTTGAAAATAATAAATAACAGAGTTTTTAAATACTGCTGCTTTATCATTTATTCTACTAATTGTTTTTGCCAATTAAAAAAACATCTTTTCAAGAAAGGGCAAATAGGTCAACTATAAAAGGATAGTAACCAAGCTAGACATATGGACTTAAAGGAATTTTCAAAAAACAGATGCCTATAAATGTTCTAAGAAAAACTGAGTTAGGACTGAAGGAATGATAAATCAGCCTGTATATAACTCTTTTTATGAAAATTATCATAAAATATAACCCATGAAATAATTTGATGTTATATTAGAATGATTAGAAGTAGAAGTAGGCTCACAGTATCACAGACTCAACCATTGCAGTAACTACATCACCTGTGAATTTGGTTCATATTTACTCATCTTTTATCCTAAAGGCATTTTAAATTAGTATGGGATATGGCAAATATTTAAAGATTTGTTGTTCCATCAACTTGAAGTACAAAAAGATAAGTTTCGGTGACATCAAATTAATCAAGGCAGGAAAACTGTGAGAATGAGCAAGGCCTGGAGGAAATCACTCTGATCAGCAAGTGTTTGCTTGGCCAGTTTATGAATTCACATAACAAAGTTCTATAGAAAACAGCTATAACTGAAACTTTTAAAAAGCTGAATGGATATTTTATTTCCTATCAACTTTAGGAAAGCTAAATGTGGTCTCTAAGATTTTTATGCAAATTATTTTTCCCCAGAAATCACAGCATGGTTCTATTTTTACACTAATATTTAAAATAAAACCCATAAGAAAATCTTTAGACTAAGGACAAAATCAAAGGTGACTTGTCTTTAAGAGGTATAAGATAAAATTGCTACATATCCAACATAAAAAATTAATGTATTTTTGGTTTTTATTAAAATAGGTTGCTATTAAAGTAAAATATAATAAGACTTGCAAGTAAACAAGTTGCTACTTGTAGGAAAAAGCATTAATACACACACAGAGAAAAATGAAATTAGATGTACAAGCAGCAGAAAGTCAAATACAAAGCTAAGACTTTTGAAGGGAGGCAGGTAAAACTATCACCTTTTACATAAGTTATTGTGGAAAAAGTGCTGTCTCTTTGGGAAAAATTAAGGAGGCAATCAGTAAGCAAGAGTAGAGGGTTAATAACCAACCCAGTATTATATATAATTAGCAAATGCTTTCCTTATATTTAAAGAAAACAAGAAATGATGTTTTCAGAGAAATTACAAGGATAGCAGATCCTTGAAATTAAACTCAATGGAAAAAAGTAAATATTCAGACAGCAATGAAAAGAGAATGAGATAAAGTATTGCTGTATACAGACCAAACATTTTTCCTCTATTGTTTCAAAAAATATTCCTGGGGTGTAACAGAATTTCAGGAGATAATGCCTAATGGAAGAAAGTCAGACCATTAGTGTACTTGAAGGAAAACTTCAGAACCTACCCTGTTTCATCCTTTCTTTTTGCTTCCTTCTTACTAGCCATCATGTGGGCAGAAGCTAGCTATCTACCGTGTGATCACTTCATGATCTTCCACTTCACAGATCATGATGCAAGGGTGCCGAATGACCATAAACAGATACCTCCCTATGTGTTATTATTGTAGGCATTTGCCATAGTAATAGAAGGCTGACTAACTTACAAGTATACTGCAGGGTTGTCAGAAGCTATCTAGGAAAGGTTATGGCAAGCAAGTGAATTTTCTGGAGATAGCCCACCATTTTGCATGGTTGTAATGGGTGCACTCTGGAAAGGCACAGCCCCAGAGACTTCATCCTAGGACTACTTCTCACTGCTGATATGCCCTTTGTATAATTGTATATATACATATACATGTATATACATTTATACATATAATTATCATCCATCAATTAAAAACATTGGACTATAAGTTTATTTAAGTGGATGATAGCTTTCAAGTACCTGTCTTGCATCCTCTATGCACAGTAGTACACAATCCAAGTACATTATAGAGCTAGAGTTCAGGGGCACTATCATACCTCTAATTGGGTAAGAAAATTGAAATACGCTTAATGCTTATTTTTCTTGTAAAGTCAACAGTACATTAAAATAACTATTGTATACATAATTTCAATCTCAATTTTAAATCAAATTATTAGCATCATGTTAATAGATGAACGTAAACTAAGCATTCTACTCAGTTGAAACATAAAATAATTTTGGGCTTTGAAGTTTATTTGGTACCAGTGATGGTTATTTTTGTTTAATTACATGAATTCAACTAAATTTTTTGAGAATGTCGATAGATTTCCAACCAAAATTTTGAAAATTATAAAATTATTTGTTCACAGCTCTTAAATGAAATGAAACATATTTTGTTGTTTTTTCTTCTTTTATCTAGCCTGGTCATCTATTTGAGAAACAGCTTTTAAAATAATATTTAATAAGAAAGAAAATGTATCATTTCTAAAAATCACCATCCTGAGGATTTAAAATATAGTGCTGAGGATTATAGAGAATTTACTCAGGAAAAAATTATATAGTGATTAAAGCATAGTGCTGTTACAAATCATACCAAGGGTTTTACTGAGGAAGCCTTTAAATCCTTTAATACTGCATTGTTAAAGCTTAGAGTATGATGTTACCAAAGAGATTATACTATTTAAAAGATTGGTAAAATTCACTTACCAGTTCAGAAGACTACATCGCTATTGTAAAGGTTAACTCAGTTACTCAATTTTATTAAAACCAATGGTAAATAGAATAGAAATCAAGCAAATTTTGATTTATTTTTAGATGAAAAATATTGTCTTAATTCCAAAGTTGTACAGCTTAGACGCACATGCATATATACACACACTCACACATATTCATCTAGAGTAATTAAATGATGCCTATATACTAGCTCTTATATCAGCAACTTGGGACTTGAAAATTTTCATCCTAGATGGTGAAAAGCAAGTCACAAAAGAAAAAAAAATGAAGTTTCTCCTAGTTTAAAGTCTCTTTGGCCAATAAAATGGAATGTAAGTACTCCAATAATTCAGCCTGAAAAAAACATTTTTTAAAAAAGATTTTAAATTTAGTATAACATGTGTTAAAATAGTAAATTATCAAAAAAATATTTAACCTAAAGGAATGAGCTATAAAAAAATTATTGTGTAACATGTGAAAGTTATTGTTGTAATACTTTTAAATAATATAATTTAATATTCTAGAAGCAATACAGATAACCAATATTATCTGTAGTCTCATTTCTTGTCTCCACTAAAAATCATCTGTATAATTTTAAGTTGGGGATTCATAAGATTAATTTTAAATGTATAACACATATTCACCTATCACTCACATATAAATTAGAAAAAAAAGAATATTGACTTCAAACAAAGAGAATATTCCAAACAAGCCTGGACTCTCCACACATGCAGAGATAGCTGTCACAACAAAAGGCCCACAGCAAAAGTGTCTCACTGGAACACAGGTACCAGAAAGCACGCTACTTGTTTCCATTTCCATTCTAATTGATTAATTGGTGTGAGTTTATCTACAAAGCAGTGCCTACAATTTGCTAGAAGATGCTTGAAAATGTTTTTTTTTTTTTCCTTAAAACTAATGTGTAAATACATAGTACTTTGTTCTTATTAATAACGGGCAAAAGCAGAGTTGAAAAAACTTAGTGAGGGAAATCCTGTCTCACCAAGGTCATGGCCATGATATCTTCCTAGGAGACTGATAATACTAAACTCAGCTGGCTGGTATTTAAAAATATCCTACATACTGTTTACAACACTTCAGAGATAATTAAAACAGCAATTCAATGTACCTTTTAGAGAAAAGCTACAGATTAAGTTCAGTGATAGAAGTAAACAAAAGGAAGTAGAAGGGGTCAGGGGAAGTTGCATGGTGTACTGATGTAGTAGTTGAACTACAGCATCTATCTTGGAAATAAAAATTCTAAAATTAGAAACCATTAGTAGAGCAGAGTGACTAGGAGATCTTCAATACTGTGCTGCTATTATCCAGACCCATGGCATTTACCTTCATAACTAAATCACCAAAGGGAAAATAAACTGCTACTTATTATGGTCACAGTTAGTTCTGGTTCCTATTACCATCAATAAAGTAAGTGCCTTAGTAATATGCACAAATCAGTCACCCAGAGTCTCTCTAGAGTCTAGACTGACTCTTCTTTGCAACTTACCCAAACAGCCAATTAACCGGTAGGCTATGTCACTTTAATTCTGCAAATTGATTTCAAACCTCTCTGTGTGTCTACTCCCATTGCTTTGGATCAAACACTCAAACACGTGTCATCTGTCACTGTACCATCACAGCAGGCTCTAACTCTCATTTCATTTCTCTTGGCCATGCCATCTACCCTGCTGCCAGGGCATTCTCTTTGAAACAATTATCTGATCATAATGTCTTATTTTCCCACACAAGTTGTTGCCTTCACTGATTAATAGTTATGTGTTCCTGTTTTTCAGATGAAAAAATAAGAACCTAAATATTAGCCTCATGTCCAGCCTTATTAAGTGTAAGTCAATAACCTGATAATTTCTTAAATATATCTTATATGCCTCAGTGCTATTTCCTCTCTCAACTAACTTGTCTCAGATTGTTGAACACATAAAACTCTTTTACAGCAATTAAAAATAAAAGTTTCTCCTTGAAGATTTAATAATTAACCTTGAGACATATTATCCACTTTACAGATAAGATTTATAATTCTATTATATATTACATAGTATCATTATTATTCATAGAAAATATTTCTTTCAGATCATAGGCAGTGCAAAAGTACATAAATTAATCTTAATCACTTTTGTACCTCTAGTTCCTGTTTCAATGCTCAGGGACTTCTCAGAAAAAGGATTCAGAAATATTTGAGGACTGAACTGTCATGCAGATTCTCTATGGGAACTATTAGTCAACAAACATCTGAGGGATAATAGCATCATGAGTCATCCTAATGGAAGGAAAAATCATTCGAGAGTATAATATTCTATGTTAGATGTTTTAAGGTATTATCTTGCAACAAGCTACTTCTGTGGCTGTGATGGCTAGAAAGAGCAAATGTCTTAAAAAGCCAGAAGGAAATTAATGACAACTCAGGCCCTCTGAGTAACAGCCACCAACACTGACTTGATTCTTTAGGAAGACAGAACCTTCTGATTAGAAATGAAGACCAGCCAGGCAGGACTTTCCAGTGCAAGGAAGAACATCAACTCACACACAAAACCTTCAACCCAAAATTTGTTCTGTCTACAAATGCACAGGGATACAGATGGAGCAGAGGTTGAGGGAATGGCCAACTAATGACTAGTCCAACTTGAGATCCATCCCATGGGAGAGAGCCAACCCCTAACACTATAAATATTCTGCTTTACTTACAGACAGGAACCTATCATAACTGTTTTCTGGAGGCTTCATCTAGAAATCAATGGAAACAGATGCAGAGACTCACAGCCAAATATCAGGCAGATCTTGTAGAGGATAGGACTGAAGGAGCTGGAGAGACCAAGGACACCACAAGAAGATCCACAGAGTCGACTAGCCTGGGCCCATGGAGACTCACAGAGACTGAACTATTGACCAAAGGGCTAAACCTAGCCCTCCTACATATTCATAACAGATGTGCAGCTTGGGTCTGCATGTGGGTCCCCCAACAATTAAAGTGGAAGCTTTCTATGACTCTCTTGCCTTCCATTGATCTCCTTCCCTTACCTGAATTGCCTAGTAAGGCCTGAGTGGGAGAGGAAATGCTTAGTCCTGCTGTGACTAGATGTCCCAGGGTCAAGAGGTACTCAAGTGGGGTTTCATCTTCTCTGAGGAGAAAGGTAGAGGGGAATAAAGGAAGGGACTTGCAAGGGCAGGACTTGGAGGAGAGAAGAGAGAAGGTACAATTGGTATGTAATATGAATAAAAATAAATAAATCATGCAAAAAAGAAGACTAGATAGAGTTTTCTTTCTTGTTTCTTCGTAGAAAATATATAGCTGGTCTTAACCACAGGTTCACTCTTTTCCCTGTTTTAATTATTCTCATAGTATATAGGTCTAGGAAACTTTATTTTTAAATTCATCAAATTTAGCAATTCAATATACCAGGGAACTCTTAAACATGATAAACAACTTCAGCAAAGTGGCTGGTTATAAAATTAACACAAACAAATCAGTAGCCTTCCTCTATTCAAAGGATAAACAGGCTGAGAAAGAAACTAGGGAAACAACACCTGTCACAATAGTCACAAATAATATAAAATACCATGTGACTCTAACCAAGAAAGTGAAAGATCTATATGACAAGAACATCAAGTCTCTGAAGAAAGAAATTACAGAATATCTCAGAAGATGGAAAGATCTACCCTGCTCATGGATTAGCAAGAGTAATATAGCCGAAAGAAATCTATAGATTTAATGCAATCCCCATCAAAATTCCAGCTCAATTCTTCATAGAGTTAGAAAGAGCAATTCTCAAATGCATTTGGAATAACAAAAAACCCAGGTCACAGAAAAACATTCTCAACAATAATAGAACATCTGGGGAAATCATCATCCCTGACCTCAACCTGTATTACAGGGCAATAGTGATGAAAAAAAAAAAAAAAAAAAAAACCAACCTTGTATGGTATTGGTACAGAGGCAGGCAAGTAGATTAATGGAATAGAATTGAAGACCCAAAAATGAACCCACACACCTATTGTCACTTGATCTTTGACAAAGGAGCTAAAACCATCCAGGGGGAAGACAGCATTCTCAACAAATTGTGCTGGTTCAACTGAAGATCAGTATGTAGAAGACTGCAAATTGATCCATTCTTATCTCCCTGTACAAAGCTCAAGTCCAAGTGGATCAAGGACCTCCACCTAAAACCAGATACACCGAAACTAATAGAAGAGAAGGTGGGGAAGAGCCTCGAATACTTGGACACAGAGGAAAAGTTCCTGAACAGAACACCAATGGCTTATGCTCTAAGATCAACAACTGACAAATGGGACCTCATGAAATTGCAAAGCTTCTTAAGGCAAAGGACATTGGGTCAAAATTCTGTTCCTGCGTGGACAAGCAGTTTTGACCTTGGCTAGCCAACTCTCCCCAATAAACCTCTGCTAATTGCATCCAGGTATGGTTTCTTGTGATTTTTGGGTGGTCATGATTTCCTGAGACTTGAGGAAGGGTCTCCCGAGTCTGGGGGTCTTCATTTGGGGGCTCGTCCTGGACTTGCGACCACCCTAATCCAAGAACCCCACTGGGAGGTGAGGGAACACCCTGGTTTTCTGTCTGGTTGTTGTGTGACCTTTTGTCTAAATTGCCTGGTTTCTGGTTTTTCATGTGCTGGGTTGTCTAAATCGTCTGATTTCTTGTGTGCCGTTTTGTCTAGGTTTGTCTAAGTTGTTTGGTTTCTAAGTTGTTTATGCTCATCCGTCTGAATTATTTTGTTTCTGAAAAGTGCACTTTCGGTTTGGACTGGCAGCTGTTTCTGTCTCGTGAGGGGCAGTAAACCGTTTCTGTCTCGAGAGGAGATGTGCTGTGGAGGTCACTAGCTGCTGCACCCCCAGAGATGTCTGGGGGTTCATCTAGGTGCCAGAGAGGATGTGGAATCCCTCTCAGCTGACACTGGTGATTGAGACAGGCTTTTTTTAGTCGCCTTGTGTGTTAAAAATGGGGCAGAGAGGAAAGGTCAGAAATGGCCACTGCAGCCTAGGGCAGCAGTTGTGCTCTCACTTGCTGTGCTCTCATGGCAGTGTGTCTATTTTTTGAGTTGTTCATTGCTGGCGTGTTAGAAATCTGTTAGACTTGGTCCAGCATAGGCTGGCCAAGTCGTCTGAATCTGTTAAATCTGAGTCTGTGAAGACTGACCGCATTGTCTGGTTATTGGAGTCTTACTTGAGAGGCAGACGCAGGCAGATTTCTGGCTGTCTTTCTATGCCCTTATTGTGTAACTTGGTCTCTGCGCCCGTGGTAGGGGTGAGAACTATCTGTATTACCTGGTTTATGTGCTGCCCATGAGAGGGGTGAGCTATCTGTGTTGAATTTTGTGTTTTCTTGGCAAATTGTCTATGTGTTAGCTATTAATCTACTGTGTTAAACATCCTGAGTTAAAAAGAGATAACATTAATCACTGGCAGAGAAAGAGATGAAGCCACCGGTGCAAGAGTACTGATGCAGAGCAGAGAGGTGAGCAGGTCCTTTAGCAAGGGACACCCACCTCGGTTCATGTTCATGGTTTGTGTTCAGACAGCCTGCCTACCGCATGTAGGGTATCCTCCAGGTAACACCACATGGAGGGCACCCTCACCCAGCCCACACTTGGTGGGAGACAGCTTGTGGTTCCCCAGCACAGCCCCCTTGAACCACCCAGCCACAAAAGTTGGCCGCCACCTAATTTGGTGTGTGTGTGACTATACTGGGGACTTCAGGGTCGCTGCTGTAACAAATCAGTGGCTTTCCACCTGCCACCTATGAAGATAGATAGGGTCCATGTAATTAAAAACCTGGCAGTGGAGCCAGGGCAGCTGGAGAAACAACCCCAGCAAGATTATTCACCTGAGAGTTATAATTATATATCTTTTTATTAAAAGTATAATGAGTGAATAGTGCTGAGATTTCTAAAAAAAAAAAAAAAAGGGGGGGGAGTAAATAAGTAGCACTGAGACAAGTCATGTGATGTGACTCCAGCTTAGAAACATTGAACCAACAAAACTGCCTGCAGACAGGTCAGACAGGTCAGGCAGGTTGCCTACTACAAGAAGTTACAGGCTGCCCTGAGTCAGAGAGCCAGAAGAATAGGCCTCCATTTTGGTACAGATACAAATTTATAGTAAAAAAAAAAAAAATGAGTTAGTTATCAAAGCAATAGATAGGCCAGGATCCCTCAGACACCTAGATCTAGTGCCCAATATAGTCACCTAGATAAATCTAGTAGAAGAATACCCTTCCCCCCATAAAAGCCTTTCTTCCACAAGACCCTTGTAGGTTCTGGTCTTCAGGAGTGAAGAACAAGAGAGGACACCAGAAAAAGAATGTTCCCTCAGACATGGGGACCCCATCAATTGATCAGGTCATGGTCAACAGTGGGTTACAAAAGGTAAGGGACACCCAAAGGCCCATGCCAGATCCTGTTGACAGAACTTGTGTAAGAACATGAGACCCCACTAATTTTGACCAAGGCACATGAGATTAAACAGGGAGGCTAGAGAGACTACAAGATAAGTCATTAGAAGGTTTAATATAAGTCTAGAAGAAAAGAGTAGAGAAGAAGAGTGGAGATGGTTTGGTGGAAGTCTAGAGAAAAGGAGTGGAGAAGATAAAAGGTTTAGTGTAAGATAAAAGGTTTAGTGTAAGTTTCTGAGACTAGAGAGAGGTGAAGAAAAATAAAGGTAACAGGAAAAGAATTTACAGAAAGTAGAGAAGAGGGACTCCAATCAAAGGGAGATAAGAAACTCCTTGAAAAAGACCAGTGTGCACATTGCAAGTAAAGGAGCAAGCTTTGGGGCCCAAGATGGCCCTAACAAATAGAAGCCAGGGGCAGGAAATCCCAGGCCTTGAAAAACACCCCAAATGGTGAAGATATTAGCTCTGTGTGAAGACAGCTATTGAGATAGATGGGACCCAACTCTTGATAGACTCAGGGTCCTCCTCCAGGCCAATGGGCCAAAATGTATTCATGGACTACCCGAAAAATGGTGGACTAAGAGATGGGCTGGATATCCCATTCATTTATGGTCATCCTAGACTGTTCCTACCCTCTGTTGGGTTGAGACTTACTTCCCAGGATGAGGGTTCAGATACACTTCCTACCCAATGGGTTGCAACTAACTGACAAGAACTCACGGGTAGAGGAAAGGCTTCTCCTACTGACTCCAGCCGGGAGCCGAGGTAACCTGCTTTACAGACAGGAGCAGTTTTCTTCATGATGGTCAGAGACAAGCCAGCACTACTGTGGTAGACACAAATGTCATCTGGGCTGACTCCCCACCCCTGGGATCATCAGTGCAGAGAGCAACCTTGGAACTTGGGACCACAAGAAAATCAACATCTGCATGGACAGCAAGTATGCTTTTGCCACAGCCCATGTCCTCAGGGCTATATACCAAGAGAGAAAACCCTGATGAAGCCAGCAACTATAAATATTCATTGCCCAGGACACCAAAAGGGAAGAGACTCAGTGGCCTGAGGCAATAACCGGACAGATCAAGTGGCTTGATACAGAAGCCCTTCCAGGTTTGGGGCCTAAGAGATGGCCTCACTTAAAACACAGAGTAAGAGAAAGAACTCAGATTGCTAGCCATCCTGCCAGCTACTATCTAGAAGAAAAGAGGCTATATACCAAGAGAGGAAACCCTGATGAAGCCAGCAGCTATAAATATTTGTTGCCCAGGACACCAAAAGGGAGGAGACTCAGTGGCCTGAGGCAATAACTGGACAGATCAAGTGGTTTGATACAGAAGCCCTTCCCGGTTTTGGGCCTGTTCCGAGCCCCTCCATGTCCCCTTCGCCCTCGAAAGAGACACGAGAGGCAGTATTTGGGTGGTTACTACAGCGAGGCTTTATTCTTGTATAAGCAGAAGCAGAAAGACAGAAAGACTGGAAAAGGCACTGCTTATATACACCCTAGAGTGACGTGTTCACTTCTGATTGGCTGTTCACTCATCACTCCATATTACGCCCCGGGATGGGCAGTGACTTTGTCACACTTTTTGCCTTTTGCAGCTGCGCAGTCAGTTGTTTACTAGTGGGAGGACAGGATGCCCGCGCCATCTTGTAATGGTGAATGCTGACATGCTCACTGTGGCTCCCAACATGGGCCTAAGAGATGGCCTCACTTAAAACACAGAGCAAGAGAAAGAACTCAGATTGCTAGCCATCCTGCCAGCTACTATCTAGAGGAAAAGAGGCAATGGTGCACACAAGAAGGGAGAACTATACTCCCCAGAAAACAAAAGACTTACCAGACTAAATGCACTGATGGACTCTTAAGATATGAGTGCAACCAAGCAGCCAAGATATTTAAAGCATAGAATGGACCTCAGGTTTGGGGCCAGAGAACTAATAAGACAGTGTAAGATATGCCAACAAGCAAAGGGTTATGAGACTTAGAGTAAATAAGAAAATACCTAGGAGAAAACAGCCTAGAATAGGGACCTTCCCGAGGTTTCAAGTGTCCTAGGTAATCAGATCAGATAGCAGTTTTAAGGTAACTCAGGAATTGTCAGAGATATTAGAGACTAATTAGAGGCTCCACTGTTTATACTGTCTCCAAAGCTCAGGACAGGTAGAGAGAATATACAGAACCCTAAAACTAAATTGCCCTCGGGAACTGGCACTGGCTAGAGTGTCCCTTGTCCTTGTTCCACACCCAGAATGTCCCTTTTGTGTGAGAAATGATTTTTCAGGCTACTAAGAGACTGTTCCTGGTGATGGTGACCATCCGACCTCCTTGAAGTCCACCAACACCTGTGCTTGATGCCAACTAGAGAACATCCAGATGCCTGAGCAACCCCCTGCTGTTTAGCTCAAGGTCACCTGATATTCTACAAGACCAAAGAGCAGCAGGCTTTGTCTCCTGAGACATCCCCACTCTAGAGGCACAGGGGAAATGGCATCTTAGAGGGTGGGGCTTAGGGTGTATACACCCAAAGTTAAATGATAGCTTGTGATTCCAAGATTGAAATCAAAATGTGAATCTAAAGTTATATAGATTTGTTCCTTTTGCAATTTCTCTGTATTATATATGTGATTTTATGTGTATGTAGACAACTATTGTTGTGGCCCTCTCCACTCCACGCTTGGCGGCCACTGTTTCCCGGCCCAAGCTGCCACTCTGGTCTGTGGGTCAGGGTCTAGCGAGAGAGAGAGGGGGGATAAAGGGGAAGAGATGTGAAGAATGGAGACAAGACAGAGGCTCTGATCAAGTCTCCTTTATTGAAGGGAAATCTGGGGTATTTATATGCTTTTGCCACGCGCCTTGTAGGCACATGAATACCACATGCCTTGCAGGTGTGGATATGACGTAAGCCCTACAGGCATCTATAGCATGGATAGGACGTGCACCATGCACCTTGCAGGCTTGGATACCATGTGTGCCTTCCAGATGGGGGCAGTAAACAGCAAAACAAAATATGTGGGATATCAGAGTGTGCTTCAGCTATTGTAGGCTATTGAAAAACAAGTCTCATGTCAGGGTATATGGCTCATGATGGCTGCAAAGCTGATAGCTGCTTTCTGCTAAAAGTTGGCTCTCAACAAACTATGTGCCACAAAATAGGTAAAATTCAGAGGACAACTTTGAAAGTGTGTTTGAAAGAAATAGAAATTTTTTGAGACCCATAGCTAATAAAATAGAGCCTGAGGACCCCTGCTAACTGATACTTAGTGCATAAAATTGATAAATGGTGAGCTTGCAGTTCAAGATTAACCCTTTATATATCTACTTCTGTCTTAGATGAGAGCAAAGATTATTGTATACTTGTCCAGCTAGTTCCCTGGGTTTTCTACAACCCTACAGGTACTCTTGAACGTGAGTTTGATATGCACCCTAGATGCTTCAGCAGAGAGCCTATTTCCTTGACTCTAGCCATTATATTGGGACTAGGAGTGGCTGCAGGTATAGAGACAGGTGCTGCTACATTAATACAGACACCTCATTATTTTCATCAGCTGAGAGCTGCCATTGATGTAGATTTGAGAACCCTAGAACAGTCAGTAACAAAGTTGAAAGAGTCATTGACTTCCCTCTCAGAAGTTGTTCTACAAAATAGGAGAAGACTAGACTTGCTGTTTCTGAAAGAAAGAGGTTTTATGTGCTACTCTAAGAGAAGAATGTTGCTTCTATGTAGACCAGAGACAGAAAGATAGAGAGGCGCAGCAAAGTTGATTTGATAGTTGGTTCAATAAGTCCCCTTGGATGACGACCCTATTATCCTCCCTTGCTGGACCATTTGTGAACCATAAGTCCTTGCATTTTAAATAGATTAGTAACTTTTGTTAGAGGAAGGATAAGTGCTGTTCAACTTTTTGTGTTGTGCCATCAATATAGAGCTTTAGGTCAAGAAAATGATAATTATGATGACACTGGAGTTTAAACTTTTCTAAAGATCCACATCAGAAAAAGTGGGGTGAGAATAGACTTATTAATAATTGAGTTTTTATGATTAAAACCTAACCTAATCAGAAAATGGGGGATGTAGAGTGAAAAATTATAAAGACCATTTTATGAAATATATATAGGCTTTTTCTTTACCCTAAACCTGAGCAAAAGAATACAAGTTCCAGAAAGCGGAACTGGATGTAAGATTTCAGGCTTTCACTGCCCTGGGACATGTTCCAGGTGAAGGGCATTATCCCTGGATCAGAGGACACTTGCTGAATTAACATTCCTCAAGCTTCAGCGTGGGGCTATGGCAAGTGAGAAATAGTTAACCTGAAATAGTTGGTAATGACAGGGTAGGGCACAGTGACATGGATAAACTACATTCTTGAGAAGAATGAGTGTGCAGAGTGATTTTCACATGACTCTAAATCATTTAGGGTGGGTTCCTCTGAAATGTTCTACTGTTCTTGGTTACCCCACCCCCCCGAGATTTTCCCAGTGTTACAGCCTGCTGATGTTCAAAATTTGTGAAAACAACCAATCATGTGTAACTGCACGAAAATGCAACCAATCATGTGTAACCGCACGAAAATTCCTCCCTTTCCCCACACTGTGCTATAAGAAAAGCCCCTCAGCATTCTAGCCTTTTGTCAAAATTCTGTTCCTGTGTGGACGAGCAGTTTTGACCTTGGCTAGCCAACTCTCCCCAATAAACCTCTGCTGACTGCAAAAAAAAAAAAAAAAAAAAAAAAAAAAAAAAAAAAAAAAAAAAAAAAGGCAAAGGACACTGTCAATAGGACAAAACAGGAACCAAGAGATTGGGGAAAGATCTTTACCAATCTTACATCTGATGGAGGGTTATCTATCAGATAGTTACGAAGAACTCAAGAAGTTAAACTCCAAGATTCAAATAACCCTTTTAAAAATGGGGTACAAAGCTAAACAAAGAATTCTCAACTGAGGAAACTCAAATGGCCAAGAAGCACCTAAAGAAATGTTCAACATCTTTAGTCATCAGGGAAATGCAAATCAAAACAACCCTGAGATTCCACCTCACAGCAGTCAGAATGGCTAAGATCAAAAACTCAGGTGACAGCAGATACTGATGAGAATATGGAAAAAGAGGTAACTTCCTCCATTGTTGGTGAGATTGCAAGCTGGTACAACCACTGTGGAAATCAGTCTGGCAGTTCCTCAGAAAGTTGGACATACCATTACCTGAGGTCCCAGCTATACCACTCCAGCGCATGTGCCTAGAAGACGCTCCACCATATAACAAGGACACATGTTCCACTATGTTCATAGCAGCCTTATTTATAAACAGCCAGAAGCTGGAAAGAACCTAGATGTTTTTTGACAGAGGGATGGATACAGAAAATGTAGTACATTTACACAATGGATTACTACTCAGCTATAAAAAACAATTACTTCATGAAATTCTTAGGCAAATGGATGGAACTAGAAAATATCATCCTGAGTGAGGTAACCAAATCACAAAAGAACACACATGGTAGGCTCTCACTGATAAGTGAATATTAGCCCAAAAGCTTGGAATACCCAAGATAAATTTCACAAACCACATGAAAGGCAAGAAGGAAGAAAAAAGTGTGGAAGCTTCAATGCCTCTTAGAAGGGGGAACAAAATACTCATGATGGAAATTCAGAGAAAAAATGTGGAGCAGAGACTGGAGGAAAGGCCACTCAGAGACTGCCCCACCTGGAGATCTATCTCATATACAGTCACCAAACCCAGACACTATTGTGAATACCACGAAGTGCATGCTGACAGGAGCCTGATACAGATGTCTCCTGAGAGGCTCTGCCAGAGCCTGGCAAATACAGAAGCTGATGCTCACAGCCATCTATTAGACTGAGCACCAGGTCCCTAATGGAGGAGACAAAGGACTGAAGGAGCTGAAGGGGTTTACAACACCATAGGAAGAACAATATCAACCAACCAGACCCCCTAGAGCTCCCAGAGACAAAATCACCAAACAAAGACTACACATGGAGGGACCCATGGCTTCAGCTGCATATGTAGCAGAGGATGACCTTGTTCGGGCATCAGTAGGAGAAGAGGCCCTTGGCCTTGTGATGGCTGAATGCCCTAGTGTAGGGGAATGCCAGGGCAGGGAGGGTGTGTGTGTGGGTGGGTGGGTGGGGAACACACTCAGAGAAGCAAGAGGAAGGGTGATGGGCTAGGGGGATTCTGGGGAGGAAACGGGGAAAGGGGATATTTGAAATTTAAATAAAGAAAATATCTAATAAAAAAGAAAAATATTTAAAGAAAATTCCTTATGGTTTTGCAAAAGCAATAGTCCTCCTCCCATAGTCATCTTTTAGTGTTTTAAGATGAATATTTAAAGAATATTAGATGAATCTTTGACATTCATCTTCAGTATTTTGTAGTTACTGGAAAATCAATTATTTTCTGCTAATACTTTATTCATTAGAATTAGTATTTGGTATCATTCATTCTAATCTGTGATAATCACAACCAGATGATCCCAATTTTGAAAGCAACCCATAGCTTCCATAGTACTGTTTATGTTCACTGTGTATGCTAATTCAAAAAACAAAAAAACTCAATTTGGAAATGTTTTCAATGTACAGCTCTGCATTATCTAGTCTATTCTCTTCTTGTGACCTCAGGTATAGGAAAATCAAGCAGAGTAATACTTCCTTTACTGTTAAAGACTCCAAACTCTTTAATTAATTTCTGTATCTTAAACAGATTTTAAAAGTCTTAAGGGATACTTGTTTTTAAGGCCTGTAATGAATTCTCCGTATCAGATACGGAGTATCAGTATGTTTCTGTGGCCCTCCATGTCTTATCTCTTACATCTATGCATCCTCCTTATTTAACACCATGAACATCTGGCTCCGGCTGTTCTTTGAAATCTCTGGTTTTATTTTTTCAGGATATAAAAACTTGGAATCATATAGTATATAGTTTTTTATGACTGGCTCCTTTCAATGGAGATATCTAAAGAGTCATCTACATCATTTTGTGACTTTCCAACTGTAGGAGGTAAATTTAACTATCAACTTGGCTAGGCCTTAAGATACCCAGATAGTTAATCTAAAATTGCAAGAGTAAAGGGAGCAGTGGCACCTTATTGTGATACTGCATTTTTTAATTCCTTAATAATTTGAAAATTAAATCCTGTGTGATGTCTCCAAGCAACCCCTTGAGCATTTCTGGTCTCAGATATAGGGAAAGCCTCAGCATCTCCCTTCTCTGGATGATCTGTGGCTAATCTTAAGCTAGGGGACAGGGACTGCCTTTGGACTCCTGGTTGAGGAACGCAAGGAGCCGGGGGATTTTCGCAGTTTACCTCTCGAGACATCTTCCCAGTCTTTAATTTTTGTAGCTGATTAAGTCCTGATACTCTTTTTCTAACTCTATTTTTTGTTTAAGAACAGATATTTTTTCCTGTAACTCCCATCTGGGATCTATAACCACCTTCTCCATTGGGGGAGCACTTGGAGGCTGAGGTGCACTGGGAGAGGGGCTTTGGGAAGAGGGCCATTCAGGGTCATAATGTTTGGCTGCCTCTTCCTCTAGGTTAACACAATCTGGCTCTGACAAATCATCATCAACCTTTGGTTGTATTTTAGATTCTAATTTTGGATAAATATGTTTCTTTTTGTTTTGAACATGAAAGACAACATTCAAACAATGAAACAAAAGCAGACAATTAACACGGGTGAGCAGCAAACAACAAAACAAAAACAGAGAGTTGAGTTCAGGCTGACTTATTTCTTGCCCCATTTTCATTAACATGACTTACCTTTCTCAATGTGGCAGCTTCCCGCAGTGATCACCTTTGTTTCACTTCTGAATTTTTGGTGGATCCTTCTTCCAGTAACATCCTTCACTGGGTCTCTCATTCTTGCTGCCCCATGTAGGGCGCCAGAAATGTTGAGGCCCGAGCTGCCCCATGTTTGGGGGCCAAAATGTCATGGGCCACTCTGTCAGTATTGAAACCCGCACTGCCAAAAGCCTTGGGGGCTAAACTGTTAGAGCCTGCACTGCCCCAAGTTGCTCCGGTCTGTGGGTTGGGGTTCAGCAAGAGAGAGAGTGAGAACGGATGTGAAGAATGAAGACCAAACAGAGTGTGATTCAATCCCATTTATTCTTCAGTCTCTCTTCTTCTCTCCAAGTCCCAAGTCTTCAGTTCTTAGTCTCTAGTTCCTAGTGCCTCCAAGTTCCAAGTTCTTTCTCCAAGTGCCTAATAACTAATAATTCTTCTTCTGAGTTCTCTAGTCCAAGTGTCTTCTTCCTCAATGCCTAATTTCTACTCCAAGTTGTACTCTAAGTTGTACTCTCTAACCTAATTCCTAGTTCCAAGTTGTACCTCCGAGTGCCTAATAATCTGTTACTCTCTTCTGTCTGCCTCTCACCTTTTATATGTCTCACTTCTAAGCCACGACTCTAAGTCACACCCTTAAGTCATGCCCTTAGGTCTTGTCTCTAAATCTGATCTCTAAGTCACACCCTTAAGTCACACACCTTTAAGTCTCACACACCCAAGGGAAGATCCTGAGTATCTAAGACAAGATGTTATCAGAGTGTGCTCAGCTCTTGTAGGCTATTGTAATCAAATCTCTTATCAGGGTATATGGCTCAAGATGGCTGCAAGGATGATAGCCACCTTCTTTCAGCTCCCCACAGCTCCTTTCAATGGAGATATCTGAAGAATCATCTACATCATTTTGTGACTCTCCAACTGTAGGAGGTAATTTTAACTATCAACTTGGCTAGGCCTTAAGATGCCCAGATAGTTAATCTGAAATTATTCTGGATAGGTCTATGAAAGTATTTGGTGGAAATATGAACATTTAAATCAACACACTAAGAAGTAAAGAAGATTGTCCTGCAGATGTAGGTCCTTGTACAGCAATTGAAGCCCTAACAGATGTGAAAGCCCAACCTGTCTGCCTTGACCTGAGACAGCATTAATTTCTAGATTCCAATTCTACACAGCTTGGAACCTTGAAGTTGCAGATTAGAAGATTCTTCTCTTGCTCTTCAAGCATCTCAGTGTACTTTTAAATTTGTTTTTTATATGTGCAAACAATGTATTAATTTTCAAATTTGTACTTGCTGTATATGTATCTCCTTTATAATTCTTGCCTAATTTCTATTTATGCTTTCTTCTTAGTTTAACTTTAAAAGTTATTAGCATATTTCAGTTAGAAATTATTACTTGTAAATATTAGAGTATATGTTGCTTAATGTCTTTATTACACTAGAATATTGAACACACATGTAAAATGTCTAACCTCCTGGTTATCAGGTTTGCAATAATATATAGCAATAGTATTGTGATTTTTAAAAGACTCATCATCAATAACAAATTCTAGAGGTAATTTTTCTTAAGAATAAGAATGATGGGCCACAGATATACCATTTTTGGGCATATGACCAATGAACTTGATGTCTACAAAAAACTTGTTCAGCCATGTTCCTTGTTGCACTATTTGAAACAAAGTAAATGTCATTGGGCTGATTCATGGATAATAAAAATATGGTTCACTTACACTATGGAATATTATTCAGCTATAGAGGAAAAAGAAAACATAAAATTTGAAGGAAAAATGGTACTAGATAAGATCATATAGAGTGATCCAGACCTAGAAGCATTGCATGTGATCTCTCATATTGGGTTTCTAGCTCCAAATCTTCAGATGTGAGTACATGGTCCAGAGTAACTTCAAAGACTGAGATAATAAAAATGAACCATTGGTGGGGGGCAGGAGGGAGGAGCAACAGAGAGAACAATAACAGGGTGCATGTGATCTGAAAGTATAAATTGGGTGAAGGAGGTAAATATAGAAGGAGTGTAAAACAGCTGTAAAGATGTCTGAAAGTCATAAGAAATCATAAGATTAATTACATAAAACATACCTATAGTAGCATAATTTGGTATATAAATATACATGTTGTTTAAATGAATTTTTTCCATCTTAGCTGACAGTGCTACCCCAAGAGCCAATACCATCTAACACCAATTATAAGAAGTTCTCTTTTGAGTTGTTGGTCAGAGTTTCCCAAGAGACCCACCAAACAGTACAGGCTATTGTTATTTCCTTAGGTTGCCCCCCAAAATGGAAAGTAAATTCCTACTGGTGAAGAAACCATAAACTTCAGACATAGGGACAGAGACCCATAAGCTGGCTTTGATCTGAAAGCCTCCTCTCAGAGGACTAGCTTTTATAGTACCAGAAAGGACAATACAAGTGTCTTAAGGAGGAAAGCAACCAACAGTCTGACCCAGCTATGATGCCTGTTGTTCAGGCTCCACTTCACCCATAATGTCAAATTACTGGTGGATACTTGGGAATGGAGGCTCAGGCAGGACCCAGAGGTAGAGACTTCAAGCATTAAGTGAGCATGGACAAGAACAGACTCTCAGAGACAGCCTTCAGTGAGTCAGATCATTTAGTTGGGAAAACAAAGGCTATTTAAACCCTTGGGGAGTGGGTAGGGGTCTTCAGGGAGGGTGTACATAATTGGTTATGCCCAGGGAACTAAAGATGCCTCAGAGGCAAAGGGAAGAATTTCAGATATTGCTGGACATAATGTTCTATGGAGAGGAAGTCTACCCTGGATACCAGGCTATGTGATGTCCTCTGAGGGGCTCAGGGATGCATGGGCCAAGATATGCAAGCCCATGGTGGAAGGAAGCAGTGATCCTACTCTTGCTAATCTCAGGATGATATTTCTGGGGCTTGGACCCATCTTAACTCCACACTTGCTCCAGACTTTATCCCCTTGGCCCATAGCTCCCTGACCTTACAGATACCTATGAATCCTAACAATGGTCAATGTGGAATTATAACACTAAGAAGAAATTAATGACATTTATACTTTGCTGGTAACTAACAACTCTTAATTAGACTTAATTCCAGCTCAATAAGAGGGAAATCATGCCTTTTATTGGAAACTTAGCCAATTACCCAGGGCTAGTGAAGTCATGGGTCTTACGTGAAAACTTACAACCCTAATAACATTGTAAATATTTGTTCTTATACCCATATATGAGTGTAGTTCTCACCTCTCATCAAGAAAACTCTTTGCATCAAACAGAGACCATTACAGAAAACCACAACTGATTAAAATGCAGAGTTGTGAAACCCAGTTTCAATTGACTTATTTACAGCACAACTCTTGTGCCTAAGGTTCAGGGATAATTGCAGAAGGGATGGATTAAAAGCTAGAGGAACTGGGAGTTTGTTGTAAAATTGTGTCTCCTAGAAATGTCAGAAGTCTCACCAGTAAACCTTCTCAAACATGACCTGAACAAAGAGGGTACCAATAGACATGCTAATATGGATTAAGGGAAATCTCATGAGGTCTCAAACATACATAATTCTCAGGCAATTAAGAAATGCTGAGAATTTAAAAAAAAAAAAAAAAAAAAAAGTCTTCCCCAGGGAAGGGAAGATCACAGCAAATTGGTTATCTAACACTAATTGGTCATCTCTGAAAACATATAAAGACAAGTAACATTACAGAAACTGAGCGGGTTGAAGCTTCTTTGTTTCTTTTTTGTCTTTTCCTCTGTTACTACATGTTATCATTCCATCAAGTACTCAAGAAAAGAGAAATTCCTGGAATATTAGAGTAAGATATTATACTAGATGAATACACTGGAGATATATTGGCCCTGGAGAAGATAAAGAAATCTTTCTTTTGACTCAGAATTGTGGCCTGCTTAATTGTTGTTGATGACATGTAGAGAAATCACATAGAATTCATAGTGGTAAAAATCACTGTATTATGTCAATCATGTCTTAAATATATTATATTCAAAACTTCAACTGGAAAAATATACAGCATATTGTTTTCTTTTAAGCTTCAAATGAATTTTAATCTTCTCCTGCTTTCAATACATAAGGGAAGTAAGACCAGTCTAGTATTTGGTAGGAAAATTTGTAGAAAAACATACATACCCATTAAAATTCACTGATTGCTTTTACAATCAGAGCCATTAAATCATCCCTTCCTTCCCACATCCATGCAAACTAAGTAGTCAATGATGGTCTGTGTTGTAGAGTTATATAGTACCTTAAGAGTGAGGCCTAGACTCTTTATCACCCAAAGTTAAAGAAAATATTCTGCTTGTTCTGTGTTCTCAAAGACTTTATATTTTTAATTGCTTTATCTATTTATATTCCAAATATTGACCCCTGCCTCCAAGAGTTCTTCACCTCCTCCCACCTCCCCTTTGCCTCTAAGAGGGTGCTCCCCACTCACCACACCCCTCATCCACCCACTCCCACCTCACACCCTCCACATATCCCTTCCCAGGGGCATCAAGTCTCTATAGGATTAGGCACATCTTCTCCCACTGAGGCCAGGCAAGGCAGTCCTCCGCCACATATATGCTGGGGAAAATGAACCAGCAGATGTATACTCTTTGGTTGGTGGCTTAGTATCTGAGAGTTCCCAGAGGTCCAGGTTAGTTGATACTGTTGGTCTTCCTATGGGGTTGCCATCCCCTTCAGCTCCTACAATTCTTCCCCTAACTCTTCTGCAGGGGTCCCAACCTCCAATGGTTGGCTATAAGTATCTACATCTGTCTCAGTCAGCTGCTGGTAGAGCCTCTCAGAAGACAGCCGTGCTAGGCTCCTGTCTATGGCATCAGTAATAGTGCCCACCCATGGGATGGATTTCAAGTTGGGCTGGTCACTGGATGACATTATCTTCAATCTCTGCTCCATTTTAGTCCCCACATTAGACAGGAACAATTCTGGGTCAAAAATTTTGAAAATAGGTTGGTGACCCCATCCATCCACTGGGGGCCCTGTCTATCTACTGGAGGTGGCCTCTTCAGGTTCTTCTCCCCACTATCAAAGATTTCAGCTAAGATGTTACATTTTAATTGTAAGAAACAATTAAACGTAAAATGTGAAAAATCAGGTATGTGGGACGATAAGAGAGAACCCTGAGAGCCTGGAGAATGAATAGAAATATGCAGGCATGTGGGGTTGAAAACATGGTGGGAAACCGCTAGAAAGTCCATACACCAAGGGCCTGGAGAATGAATAGAAATATGCAAACATGTGGGGTTGGAAACATGGTGGGAAACCACTAGAAAATCCAGACACCAAAGATGTAAAAGGCTCCCATTCTCAATGGGAATGACATTACCTGAAATGTCCAACAGTGGGGAGATGAAACCTGAAGAAACCCTCTCCAGTAAATAGACATGGCCCCAATTTAAGTGATGAGGCCATTCACCCATCTCAAAAGTTTTGACCCAGATTTGTTCCTGTCTAAAGTCAATGTAGGGGAAAAAAAAAAAAAAAAAAAAAAAAAAAAAAAAAAAAAAAGGAGCAAACACTGAAGCAAAGGCCATCCAGAGACTGGCCCAACTTGGGATTCATTTCACGTGCAGACTCCAAACCCCAACTCTATTGCTGACGCTAAGATATGCTTGCAGGGTTCCTTCCAGTCTGAGCCCAGGAACTGAGCAGATCTTGGGTGGCAGCTCTGCCCCCCAATCACACAGAACCCAGAGAAAGCGGGGCTTCCAGGAACTCTAACCTGGGCAGTATCTTAGGTAAGCAGACAGCAAGGCCCGCCTCAAACAGGGAGTAACTGGGACCCACAAAGACCCAGGAAGTCACTCCCAGCCCGGAGCACTGGTTTCCTTTGGTCTGGGCCAGAGCACTCAGCAGATCTTGGGCAGCAGCTCTGCCCCCAATCTCTAAGAACCCAGAGGAAACAGGGCTCCCAGAGCTCTAACCTGGGCAGCATCCTGTCTGCACTTGAGCACTGAGCAAATTTTGGGCCCCAGTGCTTACCCCAGTAGTTACACCCACCCCACAAAGTCCTGATACAACAAAGATAATAGGAAAGACAGGCTCCAGTCAGGGACAGAGCAGGTAGCACTAAGGAGATACAGATGGCAAAAGGCAAGCGCAAGAACATAAGAATCAGTAACCCAGGTTACTTGGCATCATTAGAACCCAGTTCTCCCACACTAGAAAGTCCTGAATTCCCCATATCACCAGGAAAGCAAGATTCAGATTTAAAATCACTTCTAATGATGATGATAGAAGACTTTAAGAAGGACATAAATAACACTCTCAAAGAATTTGAGGAGAACACAGGTAAACAGGTAGAAGCCATTAAAGGGGAAACACAAAAATCCCTTAAAGAATTACAAGAGAACACAACCAAACAGGTGAAGGAGTTGAACAAAACCATCCAGGACATAAAAATGGAAGTAGAAACAATCAAGAAATCACAAAGGGAGACTACGCTGGAGATAGAAAACCTAAGAAATAAATCAGGAGTCATAGACACAAGCATCACCAACAGAATACAAGAGTTAGAAGAGTGAATCTCAGGTGCAGAAGATACCATAGAAAATATCAACACAACTGTCAAAGAAAATGCACAATGCAAAGAAGTTCTTAACACAAAACATCCAGGAAATCCAGGACACAATGAGGAGACCAAACCTAAGAATAATAGGTATAGATGAGAGTGAAGATTCACAACTTAAAGGGCCAATAAATATCTTTAAAAAAAAATTATAGAAGAAAACTTCCCTAATCTAAAGAACGAGAAGCCCATAAGCATGCAAGAAGCCTATAGAATGCCAAATAGACTAGACCAGAAAAGAAATACCTCCCGTCACATAATAATCAAAACACCAAGTGCACAAAACAAAGAAAGAATATTAAATGCAGTAAGGGAGAAAGGCCAAATAACTTATAAAGGCAGACCTATCAGAATTATACCAGACTTCTCACCAGATACTATAAAAGCTAGAAGATGCTGGACAGATGTCATACAGACCCTAAGAGAACACAAATGCAAGCCCAGGCTACTATACCTAGCAAAACTCTCAATTACTATAGATGGAGAAATCAAGATATTCCATGACAAAACCAAATTTACTCAATATCTTTCCACAAACCCAGCATTACAAAGGATAATAGCAAGAAAGCTCTAATACAAGGAGGGAAATTATACCCTAGAAAGAGCAAGAAAGTAACCCTGTTCCAACAAATCCAAAAGAAGATAGCCACAAAAAAAAAATAACTTCACCTCTAATAACAAAAATAACAGGAGACAATAATCACTGTTCCTTAATATCTCTTAACATCAATGGACTCAGTTCCCCAATTGAAAGACATAGGCTAATGGACTGGATACATAAACAGGACCCAGCATTTTGCTGCGTACAGGAAATCCACCTCAGTGCAAAGACAGACTTTACCTTAGAGTAAAAGGCTGGGGAAAAATTTTTCAAGCAAATGGTCCTAAGAAATAAGCTGGAGTAGCCATTCTAAAATCTCCAGCCCAGCCCGAGAACACAAAGGGGGGGACTCATGGCTCCACCTGTATAGGTAGTTGAGGATGGCCTTGCCAGGCATCAGTGGAAGTGGACAGCCTTGGTAACTGAAAGTTTGGATTCCCTAGTTTTGGGGAATTGTAAGAGCAGGGAGGCATGAATGAGAGGATGGTGGGAGCATACCCTCATAGTAATTGGAGTGGGGGAATGGGGTAAGGGGTTAGGCATTAGTGGAAGTGG
Organism: Arvicanthis niloticus; assembly: GCF_011762505.2. Classification (NCBI taxonomy): domain Eukaryota; kingdom Metazoa; phylum Chordata; class Mammalia; order Rodentia; family Muridae; genus Arvicanthis; species Arvicanthis niloticus. The sequence goes on along the minus strand of NC_133430.1, from coordinate 135,201 downwards.
AGGGCCTAAGTGCCCAAAAGTTTGGATTTCCTGATGTTGGGAAATTTGAGAGCAGGAAGGTAAAAATGGTAGGATGGTGGGAACACACCCTCATAGAAACTCCCAGAATTATATGGATTAGACATGACAGAGGCAGGCTGCCAGGAGACTAGATTCCAGAATTCAAACAAACAATTATCTTGATGCTAAAATTTGTTTTGAGAATTTTTATATTGCAGAATACATAGCCTTGGTGTATCTACTCATCAGGCAAGCTGAGTAGACCTGCTTGAACCTCTGATGTCCTGGAATTCCAGCTGGATGCAGTGAAGACACAGTATCAGAGGCTTATCAATTTACTCTTCTCCCAACCCCTCTTCTAATATCTCAACACCCATAATCAGCTTGAAGAAGTTAATGAAGAGTCAGCGCCCCTATTCCCTGGGCTTGGGGACTGAGATGGTTAATATTGGGCTGTCTTTCTAGGGAAAAGCAGTGGTTTTGTTGGAACAGGGAGGATTAGCTAGGATTTATTACATAGCCATAACATAACTGGTAGAAATATGTTTAATTGTTATTAAGATGAAGTTATAATTTCTTAAATGGTACAAAATTTACTTTGATTTCAAATTTAAGATTTTCATTGGTACGAGCTTCTTATTAATATAAAAGTGAGATGAATATTGTTACTATCATAGGCATTGCACCTGTATACCACATTTAGGAAAACAAGGCATAGACCCAGTCCTTTTTTAACTTTTTTAACTTATTTGAGATGGTTAGCCTGTGAGTTAAGGGCCTATAACAAATTCATGGCTTTGAGTTTATTGTTAGGGTGTTTTCCATATTTTCCTTTAGAAATAGCTGAGAGGAGTTAACAGACAACAGTCCAGATTGCCTTACATAAATAGTTGGTTTTCAAAACATCAGAAATCCACAGAATTGATGTTACAAACATTTCTGTATTAATGTTCATTTTGATTAGAGACCTGTCTGCTCCTGACAGCTTCCTGTCTTGGATTCTAAGAAGAAATTGAGCATCTTTGGAGTTATTCCAATTGTGGTGAGTCAGCCACTAGGCAAGAATTGCCTCTTTCCATCTACAGACAAATCACTGTCCAGAAAAGGACACACTATATTGCAGAATAGTCGACTGATTATATCTGCCAAGACAGAGTAATCAGCCCTTAATAATTCTGCATCACTAGGTCTGTCAGATGATCCTGGGCCAGAAGGCTGAAGATCAGATGCTCCAACGTTCTGTAGTATAGGGACTGTCCAGGTGTTCAGCAGTCTCTATAAATTGGCTATGTTTTAGAAGCTATGCTTTGTGCTTCCCATAATTTCAGTTAACTCAGTCATTCTGGATTTCTGATGGAGTTGAAAACTTATAGTCTCATAGCCGATCCTTGCTATTTCCTTTGAGAGAAAAGATCTGAGAGGATGGTTTTCAGCTGACATTCATTCTAAAGCCAAGAAAAAAAAAAGCCAGGTTCAGAACTAAGTGTTTTAGTTAGGAGAGATGACAGAGGTTCTGCTTAGTCAACAAAATGATGGACTGGGTATTAGGTCTATCTTGCACCTTACTGACATAAATTGGTATAGTTATGCTCTAACTGTATTTTGAGAGAAAAGTTTTATTTTAACAGGAAGGGTGATATGTAGGAGGAGGTAAGGTGGGAGGAGTAAGGAGAGGAGGAGGAGAAGGAGAGAAGGAGCTAGGTGATGAGAAAGAGAGAGGGGAGCCAGACATGGAGGCAGATGTTCACATGTCTCTGTCAGTCAAAGATAGTTGATATATCTAGGTTGGGTATTAGGTTACACTTATGATTGATATTGAGCATTACCAAATTTATAAAGCCATTGGTTAACATTAAAATTGTATAAAAGCAAAAAGGAGAAGGGGGTATGGGATAGGGGTTTTCTAGGGATGGGAAATGGGGAAAGGGAATGGCATCTGAAATGTAAATTAAATATCCAATTAAAAAAAAAAAGATGTGCTTGCAGACAAGAGCCTGGCATAGCTGTCCTCTGAGAGGCTTTACCAGCAGCTGACTGAGACAGATGCAGATACTTACAGCAAACCATTGGACTGAACTCAGGAATCACTATGGAAGAGATATGGAAGGAGCTAAAGCGTATGGCAATTCTATAGAAAGACCAAGAGTATCGACTAACTGGACCCTTCAGGTCTTCCAGGAACTAAGCCACCAACCAAAGACCATACATGGGCTGGTCCATGGCCCCTGCTACATATGTAGCAGAGGACTGCATTGTCTAGCCTCAATGGGAGAGGATGTGCTTGGTCCTGTGGAGGCTTGATGCCCCAGAGAAGGAAAATGTTAGAGGGGTGATACAGGAGAAATTGGGTGAATGGGGCTTCACCCTTTTAGAAATGAAGGGGAGTGGGCATGGGTAGGAAGCTTGTGTTGAGGGGACCTGGAAGGGGGACAACATTTGAATTGTCAATAAATGAAATAATTAATAAGTAGGAAGAGGATGGTGGGGAAGAAGAAGAGGAGAAGGAAGAGGAGGAGGAAGAAGGAGAAGAAGAGGAAGAAGAAGAAGAAGAAGAAGAAAGCAAGGACATTTCTCAGAATGTGTTTTCACATTTTCAAACTGAAAAAAACAAAAAAGAAAGAAAGAAAGAAAGAAAGAAAGAAAGAAAGAAAGAAAGAAAATAAAAACAACTTTTTTGAATGTCTACTAAGATATGGTGTTGCTCGGTGATAGCCAGAAGAGATGGAAGAAATTGCTATAACTGGAAATTTTTTATGGGGTTAGCTTATAACATTGTGCTGTCTGCATTGGAAATACCAGTCTTCTTTATTAATTCCACTTATTCCAATGCTAACTTCCCAAAATTGATATTCTAGCATTCCTTGGCAAATCAAGTTGATACACAGCATGAATTTATCATTTAAAAACTTCATGGATAGCATTTGTGGCTCTGTCTCTCTAATCCTCTTTAACAAACTTTTTCTTTGGAGGGGAGTTGTGGAGGAGAGTTTTCTATTTTGTAATTTAATCCATGCTATACATTCCTTTGATTATTTTTATCATTACATACAATTTAATTCTTAAACTCACAAAACAAATAAAAAATAACTCATGGAAAATGCCTTAACTAGAACTGCTGCACAGAAGTTATTACTATGGTATATATTAGAGAAAATTGGAAAACATTAAAATCAAAACAGCTTGAATACCGATGACTGAATTGAAAGTTGTCTCTCATTGACTCTTTCTAAATGCAGCTGAGGTTGCCAGAGCTTGATAAACCACAACTTCAAGGTTGAGCTTAATCTAGGCAACCAGAGCCAAATGAGGAAACTTGGAGTACTCAGCAACCTTCTGTTTGAGATCTGTTAACTTATTAAGATGCTCTCAGTTGTCTTGGCCATTCTGGGAATACAATTTGTCAACCTTTCCTAAATTAGATGCTGGCAAAGGTTTCTGGCACAGCAGCATGTTGTGCTGAATAAGAAGTAGGAAAACTAAACCTGTATAATGCACAAACCTATTCTCAGACTTGCCAAGCAGGTTTCAAACTCCCAAGAGGGTATCAACCACCTCTACACCTGGATGTTATTAAATATCAATCCCAGTGTAACCCTAAATAGAACAGAGATGAAGTTGAACACATGATTTAGTAGCCACCTGGGGTCCATTGATGAAAAAATCAGTTTTGAAAATTGTTCCTTCTATATTTGGTCCATATAAAATAAAAACAAAACAAAAAATTTAAAAACAAAAATACAGCTGGTACTCAGTGTGTCACTACCAACTCTTTTGATTCAGTTTGAGTAGGCAAGTTTTTGCTATTAAGATAGTCTTTAGTAAAATGAAAAAAAAATCATTTCGTGAGTTTGGTCAAAACAGACAAGGAAAAACTAGGTAAACAGGAAGGGAACATTTTCTTCTTCAATGAGTACTTTACTGAGCACACTCACTAATTAAGAAAAAAATGAAGTGTGTGTGTGTGTGTGTGTGTGTGTGTGTGTATGTACATGCGTGAGTGCCTGTGTGTGATTATATCATCTTGTTTCATTTACACATTCTGTATTATTGAGTTGCCAATCAGAAGAAAAATTACTCCCCTTGGAGAAGGCTCAGAGTTTTGAAGGAAGGAGAAATAGAGCATTCATAGACTAGTCATTAAAATTTGACCATTTAATGAGAGAAAACATAACAACTATCAGTCTGAGCACAGAGAAGCATGGTCAGTACCCTGTCCTCTGTGGCCTTCCCAGAAGGTTATATCAAAATCTCCAGAAGTAAACATATCTCTATATTGTAATAATATACAAACCAAAGTTTAAAGACACTCAAAATGATTTTCTATACTAAACTATTGGAAAGTGACACTTTTTTCTATTCCGTATATTTATATATTCTGGGGATGTGAGGCACACATGCCATAGTTGAGGAAGTTGGCCAAAGGTCAACTTCTGTGAACTAGTTCTTTCCTCTGCCATGTGGGTTCTAGGAATATCAAACTTGCATCTTTAGACCTGGCAAAAAGTGCCTTGACCTTCTATTCCTCTACCTTGCTTGAAATATATCTTTTAAAGTATATAGATACCTTTTGTATACTTTTCAAAGGCTTTCAGTATTTACAGAGAACTGTGACATAAATATTCTCATTAAAAGGTGGTTCAGTATATTTGGAAATGCAATCTAGAAAGGTCTACTGTAACCAATTGAAATGCAGAATTAAAAAAAAAAAAAAACATCTCCATGGCCTGACACTATTACTGATGCTATGGTGTACTTACAGATAGAAGTCTAACATGGTTGCCCTCCAAGAGGCCCAACAAGCAGCTGACTAAGACAGATACAGATACTTACACCTAACCAGTGGGCTGAAGTCAAGGACCTCTGTGGTTGAATTAGGGAAAGACTGACAGAAGTTGAGAAGGAGGGCAACCCCATAGGAAAACCAACAGTCTCAACACACCTGGAACCACCCCCACCCCCGAGATCTCTCAGACACTGAACCACCAACCAGGCAGCATATACTAGCTGGTACAAGGCTCCCAACATATATACAGCAGAAGACTGCCTGGTCTGGCTTCAATGAGAGAAAATGCACCTAACTAATACTTGAGAGATTTGAGGCCCTAGGGAATGGGGAGGCCTGGTAAGGTGTAGGGAATGTGGGAATATCCTCTTGGAGATGGGGGAGAAGGAATGGGATGAGGAACTGTTGGAAGACAGGACTGGAGGGGGATAACAACTAGACTGTAAGAAAAGATAATTTTTTTAAAGGTGCTTTGAAACACTTTAACCAAAAACAAATAAACAAACAAAAACATCTCTTTCACATCATGCATGCTGTGTTACATGAAAGACTTTGACTATCAAATGTCCACCAAAGTCCCTTGTGTGAAAGGCTTGGTTTTATGGTGTTCTTGGAAGGTGGTAAAACATTGAGGCAGTGGAGACTGAAAACAGTCCCTTTATAGCTTGTTCTTCATGGCAGTATAGAGACTCTGACATCTTCCTGTTTTTCCTTTTTATTTCTGGACAACCATGAGCCCATTACTGCTTCTCCAACATGTGTTGTTAACACGATGTACTCTAAAAAGTCTAAGCAGAAACCTCTTCCCTTATTATACTTACCAAATCACATTTTACTACATTGGCTTATTAACTCTAATCAAACTATGATAGTGAAACACTTAGGGCTTAACTCTAGAAAGTAATATAGGTATTATTGAAGATTCTAAAATACATATGAGAAAGTCTGTCTCTCTGCTTCTGTCTATTCTCACCATCCTTTTTCTTTCCTACTGCCCTTTCCACACCACTGAGTCTTACTCTTATTCAGTTTCCTAGATGGGTTTAGGATTTTAAGCAGAAGCAATGTCCAAAACTCTTGTGGCACATGGCCAATCCCACTCCTCTCTGAGTTTAACTGGGTTCAATCTGATAGAACACACTACTTCACAGGCTTTCTCTTTTACTTTAATCAGAATTCCTTTGAATGAATTTGTCAGGTGTAGTCATTCTGATTGATGTAGGGAAGAATCTCAGTGGTGTCTTGATTTGCATTTCCCTGACTGCAGGCAAATGGATGGAACTAGAAAATATCCTGAGCAAGGTATCCCAGACCCAAAAGGATATGCATGATATGTACTCACTGAGAAGTGGATATTAGCCAAAAAGTACAACTAGGATACAACTCACAGCCAGTATGAAGTTTACCATGAAGGAAGGCCCAAATGAAGATACTTCAATCCCACTTAGAAGGGGAAACAAAATTATCATGGGAGGCAGAGGGAAGGAGGGACCTGGGAGGGAGAGGGAAGGGGGAGGAGGAAGAAAAACAGAGGTAGGAACAGGTATGAGGGGGGAGACCAGAGAGAAGCCCAGAGGGCCAAGAGAATGAATGGAAATATGTAGCTGCAGGGGGTGGAGAGTAGAGGGAACATCTAGAAAGTCCCAGATATCTGGATTCTGAGAAGCTCCCAGGACTCAATGGGGGATGACATTAGCTGAAATACCCATCTGTGGGGAAGTGGAATCTGAAGAGACCACCTCCAGTAGTTAGACAGGGCCAGTGAAAAGATGGGGCCACCCAATCATCTTGAAATTTTTTGACCCAGAATTGTTCCTGTCTAAAGGAAATGCAGGGATAAAACTGGAGCAGAGACGGAAGGAAAGGCCATCTAATGGCCATCACAATTTGGGATCCATCCTTTGTGCAGGCACCAAACCCTGACAATTACTGATGCCATGTTATGCTTGCAGACAGGAACCCAGCATATTTGTCCTCTGAGAGGTTCTACCAGTACCTGATTGAGCAGATACAGATACTTACAGCCAACCATTTGACTGAGGTCAGAGACCCCTATGGAAGAGTTAGGGGAAGGATTGAAGGAGCTGAAGGAATGGAAACTCCATAAGATGAACAACATTAACAACTAACATGAACCCTTCAGAGCTTCCAGAGACAAAGTCACTAGCCAAAGAGCATACATGGGCTGGTTCATAGCCCCTGGCACATATGTAGCAGAGGACTGCCTTGTCTAGCCTCAGTGACAGAGTTTGTGTCTAATCCTGCAGAGATAGGATGCCCCAGGGAAGAGAGATGCTGGGAGGTGGTATAGTAGGGGGTGGGTGGAGTGTGATTGGGGTGGGTTGTGGGTGAGTATCCTCTCAGACAAAGGGAAGGGTACATGGGATGAAGAACTCTTGGAGGGGAGATCAAGAAGGAGGCAATATTTAGAATGTAAATAAATAAAATATTTTTTTTTAAAAAAGAATGAATAGCTTTGGATTTCTCAATGTGTCAGCAAGGTTAAAAGAGAAATCGGAATATAAAGACACATAGTTTCTTAATTTCAAACTTTTATCAGACATTTATACTGATTTTTAGGATGAAAAACATCATATTACACATCTTTAAAATAAAATGTGGTGTATTCAAGTTAGAAAAAATTAGACATATTTTTTGACTTTTTAATCCTTGATATTTCATCTGAAGGACATAAAACTTTCACTATATTATTATGGACTTCATGTGATATTTTGAAATATATTCACTGTCAAACTCTCAAATCAAGACAAGCATATCCATCTCCTTCAACATTTGCCATTTTACATGTGTATGGAAAAAATATTAGCATCAACAATGCTAGTAGATGCTGAGAACATTTGTGTACTTTGTTTTACACAGAAAATGAGCATGCTTTCTTTTCTTGTTTCTATATATCTTTACTCTGTCAATTTGTAATAAGTAAAAGTTTTATAAACTGTAGTGAGATATATTCCCACTACATGTGTATAAAGCTTGGTGATTGGGCTATATGAGAGGTAGGCAAAGTGAGGAGTCAGGAGGAGAGAAGGAGAGGAAGGGGAGGAGACAAAGGAAAAAGAGGAGGAGGAGAGAAGATAGCTGCAGATGGCTGCATGCCTCTAGGAGTCTCAGGTAGTTATTCATATCTAGGTTAGTTAATTGGGTTAACAGTTCTAATTGTGTGAGCATCTTGTTAATTGAGCATTTCCAAATATATAAATATTGGGTAATCTTTAAGCATTAAGAGTCTCATTTCATTAAGAGTCTCAGTCATAGCTGGAATGATCTAGGCTCAGTCAAGCATTGTGGACTCTGCCAATCCCCCACACTGGCATCTTGTGGATGCCAGGGCCAGTGTTTCTAGATAGCCGGAGCCAAGGTCCAGAGCCAGAGCTGCAGAAAAATGGCGATGTCTGGGAACAAGCTGGATTGGGCACTGATTTTTAAATATTACCCACAACAATAAACTAATACCATTCCTTAATTATTAAGTAAATCTTTTATATTACAAAGTAGATTTTTTTTTCTAATTGCATGTCTTAGCTATTCTTTTTTTCATCTTGTTTTTAACTCTCAAGTTTGTGATGCCAATTTTGATAATGATATTTACAATGTTTGTCAGCCATTCCAGGACATTGATGTCTAATTAGTGTAATTCAGATGCTAAGTCAACTCTTGCTGGATTCAGAAAGTAAGTCATACAGAAGTGTCTTACTGTGTATTCTGAAGCATTTTAGAATACATCATTACACAGACAATGGTACATATTCATGAAAAATCAGCTAATTAATGCTGGCAAGAATGTGGAAAAAAGGGAACACTCCTCCATTGCTGGTGGGATTGCAAACTGGTACAATCACTCTGGAAATCAATCTGACAGTTCCTCAGAAAATTGGAAATAGTTTTACCTGAAGAGCTAGCAATACCACTCCTGGGCATATACCCAAAAGATGCTCCACCATATCACAAGGACACATGCTTCACTATGTTCATAGTAGCCTTATTTGTAATAGCCAGAAGTTGGAAACAACCTAGATGTCCCTCAACCAAAGAATGGATAGAGAAAATGTGATTCATTTAACAATGGAATACTACTCAGCTATTAAAAACAAGGACACCATGAATTTTGTAGGCAAATGGATAGAACTAGAAAATTTCATCCTGAGTGAAATAACCCAGACACAAAAGGACATGCATAGGATATACTCACTGGTAAATGGATATTAGCCAAAAAGTACAGAATATATAGGATATAACCCACAGATCAGCAGAAAGGCCCAAGTGAGGATGCTTCAATCTCCCTTACAAGGGGGAAGAAAATGGTCATGGGAAGTAGAGGGAGGGAGGGACCTAGGTAAGAGAGGGGAGGGGAAGGGGAAAAGGGTAATAGAATCAGGTGTTGGGGGAGGAACAAGAGAGAAGCCCAGAGGGCCAGTAGTATGAATGGAAATATGCAACCTTCAAGATAGGGGACCCTCTAGAAAGTACCAGAGATCCAGGAGATGAGAGCTTCTCAGGACTCGATGGGAGTGATCTTAGCCAAAATGTCCAACAATGTGGAGGGGGAACACGAAGAATCTACCTCCAGTAGATAGACAGGACCTCAAATGAAGGGACTTGGTTACTAACCTACAGAAAAAAAAAATTGATCCAGAATTGTTCCTGTCTAAAGGAAATGAAAAAAACAAAAATGGAGAAAAGGCTGACAGAAAGGCATTCCCAATTTAGGATCCATCTCATGGGGGCCAGGAGGAATGGCACCAAGTCCTGATACTATTACTGATGCTATGATATCCTTGCAGTCAGGAGCCTAGCATGGCTGTACTCTAAAAGGCCCTACCAGCAGCTTACTGAAACAGATGCAGACACTGACACCCAACCATTGGGGTGATGTTAGTTGAATTAGGGGAAGGATTGAAGAAGCTAAAGGGGAGGGAAACCCCCATAGGAAGACCTCCAGTCTCAGCTAACCAAGACCCCAGATAGCTCTCAGAGACTAAGCCAACCAGGCAGCATCCAAGAGCTGGTCTGAGCCCCATTCCCCCTTCCCCTGCTCATATGTAACAGAGGACTGCCTGGTCTACCCACAGTAGGAGAATATGTGCCTAGGGAGACTTGAGGCCCCAAGGAAGGCCTGGTGTGGGGTAGCACCCTCTCAGAGGCAAGTGGGGGGGGGAATGGAATGAGGAACTATGGAAGGGTGGACTGGGAGGGGGATAATGACTGGACTGTAAAAAAATAAAATTAATAAAAAAATGTTAACAGGAAAAACAATATATATAGGAATATACATGGAATACATTTCATATGTGACACATATCATCCATTTTAAATTTATTTACTACCGTGAACCCATTCAGTTTTCTAGTCATTGTGAGAAAAAAAAAATGAAGGCTAGAATTTTCTCCTCTTGGACCTAACAGTCTAAACCAGAATGTGACAAATACCACCATAATGGAACAGGTGAAAAGAGCAATACAGAGAGAGTTACCACTGGCCATCTTGTGCTTCTAATGCCCTTAAACCAACAGGCTAAGAAAATAATAACAGTGTTAGGAGGGATGATAGATTCAGATTACCATGAGAAAATTGGTAATTGTGGAAATTCCTCTCCATAATGAAGGTAAGAAGGGCTATGTCTTATTTAGGATATCTCTTAGCTCTACCATGTCCTGTGATTAAAATCAATGAGAAACTACAATACCCTAACCCAAACAGAATGACAAAGGTTACAGACCAATCAAGAATGAAGGTATGGGTCACTCCTCCAGGAAAGAAACCAAGACCTGCTGAGGTGCTTGCAGATGATGGGGGAAATACAGAATGGGTAGAAAAAGATAATTATAAATACATTAAATACATCAAAGGCCACCTGACCAGTTGCAGCTACAAGAATTATAATTGACATGAGTGTTTCTGTTGTATTTTATTAAGAATATATTTGTACAGATATTTGTCTTTTCTATCAACTTCTTTATCATATTTAAGTTTGAGATACTAAAAGTATGCTCCCAAAAGACATTGCAACCTATTCTAAATTTACAATGCATTTGTGGTTATATGAGGTATCGTTATATCATATTATGCATAATATTATGACCTGGCTATCGCTTATGTGTTTGAAGTTGTAGGAGAAGTAGTTATATCATTTGGACATAAGGATATATGATTGTATGTCTAGTTGACAAGGGATGAATCGTGATGGCTATTCTCAGTTATCTACTTGACTATATCTGGAATGAACTACAATCCAAAAATGGAGGGCAAAGCTGTGATCTGGCAGAAAAACACAGGTTTTTGATCCAGATTTTAAGGTGTATGACAACATGCCTTTAATCCAGAATCTTTAAACACAGCCATAATCTGGGCCATTCCTTCTGCAAGCAACCTATATAAAGACAATGAAAGAAGGAAGGGGTTGGTTGTTCTTCACCTGCTTACACTGACTTTGCCAGCATATCCCTTTGAGCCCTCTTCCTCAAGACTCCAACTTTTATACAAAAGACTAGCTGAAACACCCAGCCTCATCATTCCAATAAACTTCAGATAGATAGATAGATAGATAGATAGATAGATAGATAGATAGATAGATAGATAGGGACAGATATAGGTGATAGAGAGATTCATTCTATAAGTTCTGTGACTCTAGAGAACCCTAAATGACTAATATAGCATGTATGTACCAAGTTCCTACTTCAGGTTTGTAAAAGTAATTAGAAGTTATTAATCACTTTCCCATTCCATTGTTAAAAATCCATGAACAGAACACACCAGTGCCTCAATGGCTCAATATTTCACTAAGAAAGAATCAGTATTATTGAGCTGACGTAAACATTGAGTCACCAGCAGTTTGGGTAATTTGAGAAAGAAGAATATGCTTCTGTTTTGTTTGTTATTTTTTAATGAACCCACTACCTTAAAAAAATATCTGGTTTTTTTTTCTTAAGTGGCAACATGAGCATCAGGTGACTGAGGGCATGCTTAGCTTTTGCAAACAGCATAATACTAATCTTCTAGAAGCAAGGCTTCCCAGAAAATAGAAAAAAGCTACTTGTCAATGCACTTAACAGGACAGAGTGATGATGTGCCCAAGCAGAAGTCTTATAGTTAACATTAAGGATGAATATGTATTGGAATAAATGATTTGTCCATTTTTGTACCTGACAGGATGTTATTACCTTTCTAAGTATTAAATATCGACTTGCTATAAAAATCTGAAATAATGCCAAGAGAAAATAAACTGTGAGCTACACTTTGAAGCAATACTGATTTCTAAAGCATTCTGCAACCTGGTTATTGCTTTCTAGATTATTATACAATTAGCATGATCACTGTATTCTCACTTCTAAGGATGTTGGAAAAGCTCAATGAAAGAGAAGGGAATAAAATGACTGATGAGATGTTTACTGTGCAAATCTCAGCTCAACAAATAATACAATATTACTTTTTTTCACTAGTTCATATTTTATGAGAACTATTTTTAAATGTGTTGTTCCTTCTCTGTTGACTTTGATTATACTTAAGAGAGTCTACAACACTCAGAAAACATTTGTACTTATTTATCTCAAAGAACTTACTAATATATTTAGCAGAGTGTGTCTGATTTATCTGTATCTACTTTCTAAATACAAAGTAATACTACTTCAATATTTGTTGGTTACCTTGTGATTGCTAATTAAAGAACAAATTAGTTCTTACCCATTCTCTAAAGAAAGAATAGCTTAATTGAAGACTTATTGAAAAGAATATATATATTTAAGTACTGTCTAGACATTAAATGTTTAAGAGCACTGGATACTTCTCCCAAGGACTCGGGTTCAGATCCCAGCATTCTCATGGTGATAGACAAGAATCTGTGGATCCAGTTCCAATGGATCCAGTCTTCTGGTCTCTATGGTTACCGTGTGCATGTAGGCAAAACACTAATATATAAGTTAATCCTTAACCAAATAAATTCTGACATATCACAAATACCGTAAAACACCCAAAACTTTGTCTCAACTTTCTAAACATTCTCAGAAAGGCTTCATAGCCACTTTGCCTGTAGAAGTCAGTCAGCACACAGAAATATCAGGGCTAAGCAAATTTTGAGTATGAGAGTAATTTCTCTGTGTCTATCCTTTCTCAGAGATTTTGAAATGTAAAACCATTGCTGTTTTTGCAAGCTTAAATTTTGGATTTGAGCTTTTTATATTATAAAACTTCTCAAAGTGTGTTTGGGTTTTCTACATCACTTTGGCCTCGCTATTTCCAGATTCTTAAAATGTTGTGAGTGAGGAATATAAGAAGAAAAGCAGCACTTTAAAGTAATTGCCATTGGAAGAAATATCAGCAAAAATTTAAAAGAGGAAAACTATAAGAAATAGCAAAGAAATAATAAGGCCTGTTAATTTGGAAAAATCAAGAAAATGGATGAGAGACCAGTCAAGAGAAGTTTCAAACTATAAAAAAAAAAATTTTAAAATCTCAGGCATCAGTTTTGCAAGCAACTCTGCTAAAAAGTTTCCCATCTGAGCTGAAATTAAACAACCCCTTGGAAGAACAATTATTACAAACTCACAAAGAAGTCAGTAAGCCATCTGAATATATCTATATCTAGTAAAAATTTAATAATTTAATAATTTAAACAAATTTAATAATTTTCAACTTTCAAAAAAAAAGTCAGTAGGCCCAGATATCTTCACTGAAATCTATAAAGAGCTTTTTAAAAAAGATACCTATTCTTCACAATATTTCAGCAAACAGAGGCAGAAGACTATGAGTCATATACTAACACCAATGTTAAACTTGTGCTAAAACTAGAAAAAGATAATAAAAGTTCAGAAACTAAAAATTATATTCTCTTATAAACATGGGTTAAAACACAGAGTAAAAAACTAGCAAATATAAAATTATTACCAAAATATACATATTTCATTAGTGTGCATGTATTAGAATTCCATACTATTTAAATATTCCCAAATATAAATACTTAATATCCACCAACATCTGAGTATATAATTGAGGTATACAGGCATTTCATAAGGTATTACACAGCAATGAGAATAGTGATCTATAAATACATGAAGCAATGTGGATGAAAATCACAATGTCAAATTAAAGAAAACAAACAATATTCCCTATTGTTGCACTGATATAAAATATAACAGTTACAATGCATGCTACTATAATTTAGGATTCTGATCTGTTCTGAAGGTTGATAGGATAGACAATGAATGGAAACATATACTTAGAAGATTAAACTCTTAGTTTGGGTGGTGGCTACAGTAATGTGCTCACTTTTCAAAATGCCATAAGTCTATACACTTCAGTGAAATTTTTAGAATACACTTTAAAATCCCCCCAAAGATAAAAATACTGAGATACTGTACTGCAAGTATTGAAGATGTTAGTAACTAGCTATAAGAACTCACAATACCTAAGTTTAAAGATGAACTTCCAAATTTATTTTAATATATGAAGGGCTATTGTGAGGAGGAAGTAAGGTCAAAAGACATGGAACATGACAAGTTTATAAGTATTAATTTTGATACCTATGTGATGATATTCAGACTTGTTTCTCATAATCACCAGTATAGAAAAAAATGAATGAATATTATCCCTTTCTAATTACTTTTTTATTATTTATCCAGAGAATAATTATCTTAAGTGAAGTCAACCAAGAGGTCATGTGTTTATGTACAAGCACCACATGACATAACTACCAAGTGAATATAAAATGAAATAAGATAAAATAAAATTTGCCTCCATGTGGTGACAAAGAATGTCAATGCTATTTTTGTCTGTGTGCCCTGGTGAGAGGATTACTGCCACTGTCAACCTATCTGTTAATATTGTACATGGAGAAGAGGTTTTGGATAGGGGAAGAAGCTCAGAAGCCTCCACCAGTGAATTAAGTGGAAGGAGGAAGGATACATTACAAAGATAATTTGTGAAGTTCCATACCTGTAAGCATTAACAAGAATAATGATGGACTAAACATGTGTAGAATTTTGTTTTGTCAAGCAAGACTAAGCACAAATATGAGTGGTATAAAATCTAAAATTAAAAGAAATAATTGTAGCTATTTGGAATACACAAACATATATATGTGTGTGTGTGTGTGATTTATTATGATAAATAAAATAAATGGAATAATTTTCATCTTACAGAACAAAGACTTTTTTTAAACCTGAAATGTGATCTGTCCTGGAGAACATTCAGTGAGCACTCATTTGCTGATGAATAGAATGTTCTGTACCTGCCTTTTGGTCTATTGGTTTGTTTTTTTTTTTTTTTAAATCGATTTTCAGTCTTCTGTTTACTTTCTAATTTTCTATATGGATTATCTATCTATTATTAAGGATGTGTTATTGAAATACACAAATATTATATTGCTGTCTATTTCTCATTACAGTTCTGGAAATGTTTGCTTTATATACTTAGATGCTTTTAATGCTGACTGCACATTTATATTTTTAGTTTTTCTGTCAAATTAATCTTTTATTATTATGCCATTATATAAATTTATTTTTATCTTCCCTTATAATTTGACCTTGACTATTTCATTTGATATAATTTTAACCATGCTGCTCTATTTATTCACTATTTGCATAGACTTTTTCTATCACTTTTTTTTCAATCTCTGCTTGTTTAGAAAGCTAAAGTTAAGCCCTTGTAGGTGGTATATCATTGGATATTGTTTTGTCTTATTTCTAAAGCATTCACATCTCCATGTCTCTTGACCAGTGAGTCTTATCTATTTACAATTATAACTATTATTTTTATATTTTCTTTGTCCTTTTAATTAATTCTTTAATATACTATATTTTGATCATATTTTACACTTCCCAACTCTTTCCATGTGCTCCAAACCTTCCTACCCATCAAACCTCATGTTCTTTCTATTTCAAATATATATATATATATAACAAAAAAAACACACAAAAAAAAACCCCAAAAAGATAATAGAAAGGTAAAGAAAAGAAAACTACTGGACAAAAAATGCCAAAACCAAGGAAAAACTGCATACACACACATCAACAAACAAATTTAAAAAATATGCTGTCCATTTCATGTTCAGCAATGACTCCCAAGGGTGTGGCCTGTTCTACAATGTGGTTGATACAACCAGGGTCATTTCATTAGAGAAAACTGATTCCTCCCTTGCCGAGCAGATATCAATTGGAAATATCTTCTTCATAAAATGTGGGTCTTTGTACCTTCTCAGTGCTGAGATTTTTGTCTGGTTTGAACCTGTGCAGCTCATGTGCATACTGTCACAAGTCTCTATGAGTTCATATATTTATTGGTCCTGTTATGTCTAGAAGATGCTGTTTCCAAAGAGTCACCCATACCTCTGGCTCCTACAATCTTTACTCCTCCCCTTCTGCATAGATATTTGAGTAATGAAAATAGGAGTTTTATAAAAACATCCCATTTGGGTATGACTGGTCCAAAGTCTCTCACTCTGGGCACATGGTCCAGTTGTAGGTCTCTGTGATCATTCCAATCTACTGGAAGAGAAAACTTCTCTGATGAGGCCTGAAAAAAGCACTGATATATGGGTATAGCAGTATGTCATTATGAGTCATTTTGTTGCTGTGTTCTTTTAACAGAATAATAATATAAGGTATGGGTTCCATCTTTAAGTCCAAGCAAAAATGTTTGGTGGCTGCCATAACATTTGTACCACTATTTCACCAATATATCATATAGTATAAATGACAGGTCTATATTATAGGTCACAGAGTTTGTAGCTAGGATGCATACCTTTCTCATCTTGTAGTGTGCAGAGTACCTGTCAGCACCATGAAAACTGTCATTAAGCATGAAACTTCTAGTTAGACACCAACTTGATTTCTCTTCTTATGTTTAATAACATAAAAAGTTGTGTCTTCAGCTGTAGGCCCTTGGCATCATCAGGTTACACAGAATAACCAATATCCTTGGCAACTATCTGCAGTTTTTAGGGAGGTCTATTAGACCAATTTGGCCAATGATTCAACAAGATCTATACCCCTGGAGGTTTTACTTGGTGGAATATTTAGTTGGTGCATTCACTTCCCTATTACACTGTGACTCTATTTAATTTCCTTTTATATGTGTATATATTTTAAGAAGTATCTACAGTAATAAATTTCCATTTGACTTTCCAAAATGGCTTTAATGTTAGTCATCCTTCTTCATATTCCTTTCAATACTCTACCATCTCCTCCCCTTTCTCGTTTAATCTTCCTAGTCTAGTTTCCCTTTTATCTGTTTATAACACTATATGCTACTTCCCCTTCCTTAGACAATCAGTTCCACATTCTCATCATCCATTACTAGTTACCTACCCTCTGTGGTTATTTGGATTATAACACACATATTTAAAACTTAAAAGCTAACATTCACATTTAGAAGAAAACATACACTTGTCATTTTGAATCTGGGTTCTTTCACTTAGGATGGTTGTTTCTAGCTCCATGAATTTACCTAAGAATTATATTTCATTTCTATTAATAGCTGAATAATTACATTACACAAAAATTTGCCATATTTTCATTATATATTAATAAGTTGGTGGACATCTAAGATATTTCCAATTTTCGACTGCTATGAATAGAGCAACAATGGACATAAATGAACAATTATCTCTTTAGTAAGCTTTAGACTCCTTTCGGTATAGGCCCAAGACTTGTATAACTAGATCTTGGAAATATATATCTATATATATTTCCAGCTTTTGGTGGAACCCCCCACACTGATTTCCATAGTGACTATACAAGTTTGTACCCCCATCAGCAATAGATGAGTATTCTTGTTGATCTTGACCATTCTGACTGATATAAGATGAAATCTCAAAATAGTTTGATTTGCATTTCCCTGATGACTAAGGATGTTGAATGTTTTTTGCTTCTTGGACACCTGTGTTTCAACTTTTAAGATTTTGCTGTTCAGTTCTATGTCCCATTTTTAACTGCACTGTTTTATGTTCTTCTTGTTATTGTTGTTGTTGTTGTTGCTGTTGTTTAGATAGTCTAAATATTAACACTCTATCTGATGTCTAATTGCTAAAGATTGTTTCTGATTCTGTGTGCTACTGTCTTTCTCAAGCAATGGTGTCCTTTGCTGGACAGAAGCTTTGAGCTACATAAGATTCCATTTTTAAATGTTGGCTTTAGTGTCTGTGCTATTGCTATCCTGTTCAGAAAGTTCATTCCTGTGCCAGTGAGTTCATTTAGCATGATATTGGTTGTAGTCTTGTAAGTTACCTTTATTATGTCTTTTGTATCCCTAGTATCTCTAGAACTTTTATTATAAAATTTGTGGATTTTCTCAAAGGCTTTTTTTTTGTCTAATGAGATAATCAAGATGTGTGTGTGTGTGTGTGTGTGTGTGTGTGTGTGTGTGTTAGTCTGTTTATATGCTGGACTTACATGTATTTATGTGCATGTCTGGGAATTTTTTTTCCCATTCTGTTCATTGTTTCTTCACTTTGGGGACTATTTCCATTTCATGAAGCTGAATCCATGGATATTTAGCTTTATTACCTGGAGTCCCACTCAGAAAGTCCTTATCTTGTAGAAGATGCTTTCTTTTTCCATTGTATGTTTTGACTTCTTCTTAAAAAATTAAATGTCTGTATGTGGGTTTACTACTGGGGCTTTAATTCTCTTCCATTGATCAACCTGGTTTTATGCCAATACCATATGGTTTTTTTCACTATTTCTTTGTAGTACAGGTAGAAATTAGGAATGGCAATACCTCCAGAAGTTCTTTTATTGTACATGATTTTTTTAGTTATCTTTGGATTATTTTTATTTTCTGTGTGAACTTGAGAATTGCTCTTTCAAGGCCAGTAACGAATTTTGTTAGAATTTTAATGGGAATTACATTGAACCTATAGATTGCTTTTAGTAAGATGGCCAGTTTTGCTATATTAATCAGGAAGCCTACTTGATCATGGTGGTTGATGACTTTTGTGTGTCCTTGGATTAGATTTGCAAGTATTTTATTGTGTGTTTTTGCATTAAAGTTTATAAGGACATTGGTCTGAAATTCCCTTTCTTTGTTGAGTCTATGTATGTTTTAGGTATCAGGGTGACTGAGTCCTCATGAGTTTAGTAATGTTCCTTCTGTTTTTATTTTGTGGAACAAATTGAGGATTGTTGTTATTAGCTCTTTGAAAGTCTAAGAATTATGCAATAAAACCATTTGACCCTGGGCTTTTTTGTGGGGAGGGGAGACTTTTAATGACTGCTTCTATTTCCTTAGGGGGTTACAAAACTGTTTAAATTGTTTACCTCATTTTAGTGGTATCTATCAAGAAAATCTTCCATTTCATTAGATTTTCCAATTTTTTAGAGTACAGACATTTGAAGTAAGACCTAATGTTTCTTTGAATTTCCTCACTGTCTGTCATTATGCATCCCTTTTCATTTCTGATTTTGTTGATTTGGATACTGTCTCTATGCCTTTTTGTTATTTTGCCTAAGAGTTTTTCTATCTTATTGATTTTCTCGAAGAACCAGCTTCTGGCTTCATTGATTCTTTGAATTATTCTCTTTGTTTCTAATTTACTGATTTCAGCCCTATGTTTGATAATTTCCTGCCCTCTATTTCTCTTGAATATGACTGCTATTTTTTGTTCTAGAGTTTTCAGGTGTGCTTTTTAAGTTGCTAGTATGAGATCTCGCCAATCTCTTATTGAAGGCACTTAATGGTGTAAACTTTCCTCTTAACACTGCTTTATGTTTCATAAGTTTGACTAGGTTGTGTTTCATTGAATACTAGAGTCTTATGTATTTTTTTTTTACCCAGTGGTCATTGAGTAGAGGGTTGTTTAGTTTCCATGAGTTTGTAGGCTTTCTGTTGTTTCTGTTGTTGTTAAAGTCCAGCTTTAATCAACAGTGGTCTGATAAGCAACAGGGGGTTATTGTATTTGTTGAGGCTTGCTTTGTGACTGACCAAATGGTCAGTTTTGGAGAAGGTTCAGTGAAGTGCTGTGAAGAAGGTATACTCTTTTTTGTGTCTGGGTGAAATGTTCTACAGATATCTTTTAGGTTCATTTGATTCATACTCATTGTTAGTTTTATTATTTCTCTGTTTAGTGTCTGTCTCAATGACCTGTCCATTGGTGAGAGTGGGGTGTTAAAGTCTCCCACTATTAATGTGTGTCTTTAGATGTGTGATTTATTTATTTATTTATTTATTTATTTATTTTTATTGGATATTTCATTTACACTTCAGATGTCATCCCCTTTCCCCATTCTTCCCCCATTAGAAAACCCCTATCCCATGCCCCCTTTTCCTTTTTGCATTTATACACTTTTTTAAAAATGTTAATCAAAGGCTTTATAAGTTTGGTAATGCTCAATCAGAGGTGTAACCCACTACCCAACCTAGATATATCAACTATCTTTGATTAGTGGAGATACGTGAACATCTGCCTCCCTGTCTCCCCCCACCCCCTCTTTCTCTCTCTCATCACCTAGATTCTCCTCTCCTTCTTCTCCTCCTCTCCTTACTCCTTTTCTTCCTCTCAGTACTCCTCCCACCTTAGCTCCTCCTACATATCACCCTTCCTGTTATTTAAGCTTTAGTAACATCTCTTTTACAAATGTGGGTATCCTTACATTTGGGGTATATGTGGTCAGAATTGAGACATCATCTTAGTGGACTTTTCCTTTGATGAATATGAAATATCCTTCCTCATCTCTTTTTATTACTTTTGGTTGAAAGTCTATTTAATTAGATATTAGACTGGCTACTCCAGCTTCCTTCTTGGATTCATTTGCTTGGAAAACCTTTTTCCATCCCTTTATTCTGAGAAAATGTCTATCTCTCTTGCTGAGGTGTGCTTCTTGTGTGTAACAGAATAAAGAATCCTGTTTTCACATCCATTTTGTTAGCCTATGTCTTTTTATTGATAAATTGAGTCTATTGGTGTTAACATATATTAATGTCCAGTAAATGTTAATTCTTGTTATTTTGACGGTGGTGGTGGTGGTGGTGGTGGTGGTGGTGGTGTGTGTGTGTGTGTGTGTGTGTGTTCATTTGCTTCCCTTTTTTTTTTGGTTTTTCTAGTGTGAGGTTATTTATTTCCTGTGTTTTCTTGGATGTAGTTAGCCTCTTTAGGTTGGAGTTTTTCCTTCTAGTATTGCCTGTAGGGCTGGATTTGTGGATAGGTATTGTTTAAATTTGACTTTGTCATGGAATATCTTGTTTTCTCCATTCATTGTGATTGAATTTTTTCTAGATATAGTAATCTGGACTTACATCTGTGGTCTCTGCAAGATATTCCCAAGCCCTTCTGGCTTAGTCTCTGTTAAGAAGTCAGGTGTAATTTTGATAGGTCTGCCTTTATATATTACTTGGCCCTTTTCCCTTATAGCTTTTAATATTCTGTCTTTGTTCTGTATATTTAGTGTTTTGATTATTATGTTGTGGGAGCATTTTCTTTTCTAGTCCAATCTATTTGGTGTTCTATGAGCTTCTTGTATGTATATGAGCATATCTTTCTTTAGGTTGGAGAAATTTTCTTCTGTTATTTTGTTGAAAATATTTTCTGGGTCTTGTAGCTAGAAATCTTCTCCTTCTTCTATTCCTATTATTCTTAGGTTTGCTTTTTTCACATTGTCCCAGATTTCTTAGCTGTTTTGTGACATAAACTTTTTAGATTTAGCATTTTCTTTGACCGATGTATCAATTTCTTCAATTGTATCTTCTATGTCTGAGGCTTTCTTCCATTTCTTATATTCTGTTGGTAATGCTTACATCTGTTGTTCCTGTTCTCTTTTCTAGGTTCCCTTGGCTTGTGTTTTCTTTATTGCTTTTATTTCCATTTTCTGTTCTTGAACAGTTTTACTCATTTTCTTTACCTATTTGATTGTACTTTCCTGTATTTCCTTAAGGGGTTTATTCATTTCCTTTTTAAAGGCCTTTGTTATCTTTATAAGATTGTATTTAAGGTTATTTTCTTGTGCTACTGCTGAATTAAAATATCCAGGGATTGTTGCAGTAGGGAATCTGGGTTCTGGTTGTACCCTGGCTCTCGTTGATTGTGTCCTTTATGGTCAGGGAATTGGTGGCTGGGGGTAGTGATCTAAGTTGTATGTTTCTGGAACCTCTGCAGGCCTCCTCAGGGAAGCAGGATGCTCCTGGAGTCCCTGCAAGGCTCTTTGTAATGGCAGAAAGAGCTGTAGGCCAGGCAATGGACATCAAAGGGCCATGGGCAACTAACTTCTGCTGGCTCAGATTTTTCCTGGTAAAGTCTATTTTGGTATTCTTGTGTTACTTGTACCTTGATAGGCATCTCTTTTTTAGGTTAGGGAAATTCTTCTCTATGATTTTGTTTAAAATATTTTCTGTTCCTTTAACATAGATTACTTCTACTTCCTCTCTTTTCATTATTCTTATATTTGTTCTTTTCATAATGTGCCAGATTTCCTGAGTGTTTTCTGCCACAAGTCTTTTAGAATTAACATTTTCTTTGACTGATGTATCATCTCTTTTATTGTGTCTTCAGTACCTGTGTTTCTCATTTCTATCTCTTGTATTCTGTGGGTAAAGCTTGCCTTTAGAGTTCCTGTTCAAGTTTCTAAATTTTTCATTTTCAGATTTTCACCAGTTTAGATTTTCTTTATTGATTCTATTTTGACTTGCAGGTCTTGAACTGATTTATACACTTCCTTTCATTGTTTGCTTGTCTTTTCACATATTTCTTTAAAGGATTTGGTCATTTCTTCTTTGAGGATCTCTATCATAATTATAAAGTCTATTTTGAGGCCTTTTTCTGGTGGTTCAGGCATGTTGGAACACTAGGGCCTGCTGTGGTAGGGTTCCTATGTTCTAGTAGAGATGTATTGTTCTGGTTTTAATTGGTTATGGTTTTATTGTAGTATCTAGGCATCTGGAATTGGAAAGATTGTAATTCTAGGTGCTGATGTCTGGTATTGTGGTTATTGGGTGTGAGCTTTGTTCCTTGGATTCTCTTACCCTCTCTGGTTCTTAAGAGAATGTGGTGGCTGTGTTTTGCCTGGCAGTAAATTCATCTGAGATCCTGTTAGGTGTGGCCCCAGTGGTTCTTTGTAAATGTGTTTCTAGGTATTAGGAGTTGACACTTAGGAATGGGTATGGGCTAGGGAGGAGGGCTGATATGGTCCATAGGAGGAAAGAAAGCAGGGTATTGCACCAAGTTCTTCGTTCCCTAGAAATAGGGGTAGAAAGTGGGATGAGGTCATGGCAGAAGGTCTACTACAGAGCTGGGGATGGATCTGAGGGTTTGGGCTTGGTGACACAGAGAGATAGGTGACACTTAGGTTTTTTTCACTGGCAGGAGTAGTCTTTGAGTTCTCTGGGAGTGTCTGCTGGAGTTGGGAGCTGGGATAAAACAACAAGTGGAATGAAGGAAGATAGGAGAGAAAGATCAATGTGATCTACTGGATAAGGGGGCAGGAAGGAAAGGGAGGTCTCAGAAAATGGTGAAAGCTGAGGTGAGACTGTAGAGATTTGATTTGAAAGAACTGAGGGAGAGATGAACTGCAGTTAGCTTACCTGCTTCCCTGGCTTGAGTCATAAGTCATTTTTGCATTCTAAGAACATATTTTCAGGGTCTGAGCTTACATGTAACTTCTTACTAAAATGTGATGTATGTAGGAGAAATGTTGATTAGAACTGTTCAGACTAGATTTGTTTTCATCAGAATTGTGTCTTATGTTATTGTGGCTGTAAAAAGTGGAAGAAAATACTAATTTTATTTATTTCTCAGTGTAAAATACATAAACAGAATATATGCTGTTTCTTTTTATTCACAAAAAATGCAGTATGAATGTTGGCTGGGCAGAATGGGCTTTCTCTTGAAATTTGTAAAACTTTGTAAATTCATCCACAGATATCTGAAATGATACAGTTGGAGCCTATTAGTGGAGGAGTAGACACTGCATATTACTATATTTTCTAATTCTCTTTAAGGGAAAACAATGTATATTGTTTAAATCCTTAAAATTTTCTCATTAAAAATTATGGAGACAGGGAAGGAGGAATGGGATGAGGAATAGTCAAGAGGGCAAACTGGAAAGGGGATAATGATGGGGCTGCAAAAAAGGATTAAAGAATAGTAATTTAAAAATCATATTCTAAGCATATGGTTAGCTTTCTACTTTCTGACATAGAAATATTTTATATAATATAATTTTTTACAAATTACTCTGAATTTTTAAGATTATTTTATTTTTTATTGGTTATTTTATTTATTTACATTTCAAATGTTATCCCCCTTCCTGGTTTCTCCTCTGCAAACCCCCTATCCCACCCCCTCTCTCCCTGCTTCTATAAGGGTGCTCCCCATCCCAACCATCCACTTCCGCCTCTCTGCCCTAGATTCCCCCATGCTGGGGCATCAAGCCTTCACAGGACCAAGGGCATCCCCTCATTGATGCCAAATAAGGCCATCCTTTGCTACACATGCAGCTGGAGCCATGGGTCCCTCCGTGTGTATTCTTTGGTTGGTGGTTTAGTCCCTAAGAACTCTAAGAGGTCTGGTTAGTTGATATTGTTGTTAACTGAAATATCCAACAAATGGGAGAGAGAACCTGTAGAGACCATACAGAGAAGTTAGCCACAGCCCCTGGTTGAGGGACGAAGCTACTCACTCTTCTCAAAAATTTTAACACAGAATTGCTCCTGCCTAAAAAAAATACAGGCACAAAGAATAGAGCAGAGACTGAAGGAAAGGCCATACAGAGACTGCCCTACCTGGGGATTCATCTCATATACAGACACCAAACCTAGTCACTATTGCTGATGCCAAGAAGTACTTGCTGACAGGGGCCTGATATAGCTGTCTCCTGCAAGGCCCTGCCAGAGCCTGAAAAATACAGAGGCCTATGCTCGAAGCAAACCATTGGACTGAGCATGGGGTACACAATGGTGGAGTTAGAGAAAGGACTGAAGGAGCTGAAGGGATTTGCAACCCTATAGGAAAAACAACAATATAATATAATCTTATTTCTCAAAAATCATTAATATACCTTGAGTTAAATTTTACCATAATGTTCACTGGAGCTATTGAGATTTATATTGAAATTTCCCCCATTAACATCAAATAACCCATCTACTGAGCTGTATGGGTTTCTGTTTCTATCCTATGTTTTTTTTCAAATTAAAAATTTATACAAATTCTTTTTACAATTGAAACAATATTTATTTTGCTATTCTCAGTGAAACAATTAATTCAGAAGTAATCATCACTGCATGTGTAAAACATTATACCATATAACTGCATCTCTTTGACAACATGGAAAACTAGATATTGCCATGACATCAAATATGCCCGCAGGATATAGTTCCATGGTATAGTACTTGCCTAAGATAAAAAGGACTTGGGTTCAATCTTACCATTGCCTCTTATCCCCTACATAAGAAATTAATCTTGAATTCACTAACAGAAAATTAAAAATAACAGAATGCTTCATGAATTTGTGTTTCATCCTTTTTGCATGGTCCATGCTAATCTTCTCTATATCATTTTGATTTTTGTACGTATGCTGCTGAAGCAAGCATTACTTAATAATATTAAGTATTATTACATAAAAATTGAAATATACATAAAGTATAAAGATAAAAACTCCAAGCATCACCAAAAGCACTGATAAAATTATCGCATAGTTCATTGCAGAGTTCTTTATATACACTTTCAAAGATAATTGGGACAGTTTGGTTTAATTATTTGACTTTAAAGTAGCCATAACCATATAAGCCTTTGAAAACTGATGATTTTAATGCCTGTTGATTATGTATCTAATAGTTTCATTATTCTTTTATCATTATCCCTTAATTGAGAAGTTATACTGATTTTAATTTTTTCTAAAAATAATATTGTAATGAATATTCCTGTCTCAAATAAAACAACAGAGAAAAAAAAAAGAAAAATGGATGGAAATGCAGAAATACAGTGCTTGTTAAATAGACTTCTAAAATTTGCTTGATAGTGTGTTCAGATCTTTTATGTCTTGTTGATTTTTGCTCATCTATTGACTGTCCAAAATTACCAAATGCAACAATATAGTTTTATGTTTCTGTTTTTAATTCTATAATTTCCCTCGCATGCATGAAGTTCTGTTATTAAGAATGTTCACATCAAACATCTAGCTACTGAGGTCCACCTGTGAGAGTTCATGTCTTATAATTATAGTTTATGCTCATAAACTACTATGGCAAAAGAGAGCAGTGTATGTAAAAAAAATTATTATCTGGAAATATGAAGATCAGAATCATGGGAGCAGCACAAGTGTATCCATTAGGTGAGTGAGCATGGCAACCCTTGACTTGTCAAAATGTGTTCTTATCCTAATCCAGTGGTTGTTACCAAGAATGGTCCTTCATTCATTGTTGGGTTGAGGGTGCTAATTCCTCCTGAACTGATGGTTTGAGCCCACCCTCGATTCCTGATCTTGTGAACCTCCCCAACACAAAAGCTACTATTAAAAGCATGAAGAAGAAGAAGGAGGAGGAGGAGAAGAAGAAGAAGAAGAAGAAGAAGAAGAAGAAGAAGAAGAAGAAGAAGAAGAAGAAGAGGAGGAGGAGGAGGAGGAGGAGGAGGAGGAGGAGGAGGAGGAGGAGGAGGAGGAGGAGGAGGAGGAGGAGGAGGAGGAGGAGGAGGAGGAGGAGGAGGAGGAGAGAAGCAGCAACCCTAGTTATGCAAGGAAATCTCATCACTTTGCCCTGTTCAGTTAGTTAAAGAGCCATCAACATATCCAGTTCATGCTGACTGGGTGGCTACTACGCAGGATTTTAATTCTGAGAGGCAAAAATCATTGCAAAAATGGGTCA
Organism: Arvicanthis niloticus; assembly: GCF_011762505.2. Classification (NCBI taxonomy): domain Eukaryota; kingdom Metazoa; phylum Chordata; class Mammalia; order Rodentia; family Muridae; genus Arvicanthis; species Arvicanthis niloticus. The sequence continues at coordinate 108,623 of NC_133430.1, read as the reverse complement.
AGAGAAAGTGACTGCCATCTACCTAATGGGCTGATCTTTTTTTTTAAATTGGATATTTTATTTATTTACATTTCAAATGTTTTCCCCTTTCCTGGTTATCCCTCCAGAAAACCCCTATGCCCTCCTCTCTCTCCCTACTTCTATGAGGGCACTCACCTACCCACCTACCCACTCCCAACTCCCTATACCCTGGCATTCCCCTACACTAGGGCGTAAAGCCTTCACAGGACTAAGGGCCTCTCCTCTCACTGATGTCCCACAAGGCCATCCTCTGTTACATATGTGGCTGGAGTAATGGGTCCCTCCTTGTGTACTCTTTGGTTGGTGGTTTAGCTCCTGGGAGTTATGGGGGGTCTGGTTGGTAGATATTGTTGTTCTTTCTATGTGTTGCAAACCCCTTCAGCTCCTTCAGCCCGTTAACTTCTCTACTGGGGACCCCATGCTCAGTCCAATGGTAAGCTGTGAGCATCCACCTCTGTATTTGTAAGGCTCTGGCAGAGCCTCTTAGGAGACATCTATATCAGACCCCTGTCATCAAGCACTTCTTGTCATCTGCAATAGTATCTGAGTTTGGTGTCTGTATATGGAATGGATCCCCAGGTAGAGCAGTCTCTATATGGCCTTTCCTTCTATCTTTGCTCCACTCTTTGTCTCTGAATTTCCTCCCATGAGTATTTTGTTCCTCCTTCTAAGAAGGATTGTTGCATCCACACTTTTGTCTTTCTTCTTCTTGAGTTTCATTTGGTCTGTGAACTGTATCTTGGATATTTCAAGATTTTGAGCTAATATCAAATTATCAGTGAGTGCATACCATGTGTGTGTTTTGTTACTGGCTTATCTCACACAGGATAATATTTTCTAATTTCATTCATTTGCCTAAGAATTTCATGTAGCCATTGTTTTTAATAGCTGAGTAGTACTCCATTTTGTAAATGTACCACGTTTTCTGTATCCATTCTTCTGTTGAAGGACGTCTGGATTCTTTCCTGCTTCTGGCTATTATAAAGAAGGCTGCTGTGAACATAGTGGAGCATGTGTTCTTGTTATATGTTGGAGCATCTTTTGGGTATATGCCCAGGAGTGATATAGTTGGGTCCTCTGGTGTTGCGGGAGATATTTTTTGAAAGGTGCAGCTGGCTAGCTCCCAGCCTGACCATCATGTTCCCATTCTAATCCCATTTGTCTCAGCAAGCTCTCCAGCAGGACAGGAGCTCCCAGCTCCCGAGCTGGTTCCACCAGGCTGTTCTCTAGCTTGCTCTTGTAGCGACCAGTCGCTGTGTTTCCAGCTCTGGTTTGCTCATTCCTGGACCTCTACTTCCTTCACAGAGGCTAGAGCAGGTTTTAGAGGTTCCAGACATAGGCTACTCCTATTTGAATAAAGTCTGTATTGACAGAATAAGGAACTCAGTCCACCTTCAGAGAAGAAGCTGCTACTGTCCAGTCAGACTTCTGTGGACTCATTGTTGAGACCAAACATGTAGATCATAGTCCATACATGAAAGGAAAGGGCAGTACCTGATTCAGAGTTGGAAAATTCTAGTCAGTGGACAAGTTCCAGACTGGTGAACAGGAGGATAGATAGAGGGCATCTGAAAACATCACCCAACATGGGGACTATGGCAAGTTTATGTCACTGGGACATTCATGAGTTCTCTGCCCATATGTCTTTGATGCATACATTAGGTGTTTCATGACAGACCAGTTGAGAGCCATTGCCATCTTAGTGGCACTCAACCCTTACTAATGTATTCTTTTTCGGCATGTCTATATTTTATTGTTTGTTTGTTTGTTTGTTTGTTTATTGAAGTAGGTTCATCTAAAAGGACATTAATCTTGCATCTCCTAAAGATGAATTCATATACTATTAATTGATCTGACTTTATATTTAAACATGCCTTCTTAACAATAGCATGTAACATAATAAGTCATTTTATTATTATATAGAGGTTTTCTTTCAGTGACTTCTAAATAGAGTAATCAGAACACCTAAGTAATTATAATTATAGGTATGGGTAGAAATTAATGGTTCTATCTTGTTCCTCCCGTTTACCTTTTCTTTCCTTTTAGGTCAATATAAAAAAAAAAGCTTAATATTAACCACCCTTTGGCTTCTTTTCTGTGTTGCTTTTTATCATTGTTGTTTAGTAGTTACTCTAGGTTAAAGTTTATAATCACACTTCTAAATTACTGAAACTATTCCACCTGGATTAGACTAACATATATAATATCAGAACTTACAGAAATCTGGGTTCATTCTAGTCTTACAATAGCTATGGTATGCTTTGGCTTTCTCATATTTTTATTTGAACACATACAATAAACCCCAAAATATGTTGTATTTTTTCTTTTAAAACATTGTAACTGAGATTTAGATTCCTGCCTGAAATTATTTCTTTGTGCTAGCCTAATAATAAGATTCCTGCCTGAAATTACTTCTTTGTTCTAGCCTAATAATTAGATTCCTGCCTGAAATTACTTCTTTGTTCTAGCCTAATAATTAGATTCCTGCCTGAAATTACTTCTTTGTTCTAGCCTAAGATTAAGATTCCTGCCTGAAATTACTTCTTTGTTCTAGCCTAAGATTAAAATTCCTGACTGAAATCATTTCTTTGTTCTAGCCTAATGTCAGATTCCTGCCTGAAGCCCACTTCTTTGTCCTTGGCCAATCTCAGATTCCTGCCAAGCAGCCCATTTCCTTGTCCTTGGACCATGTCAAAATGAGCATGTCTTAGGTCATTCTAACAAGAATGCCTTCCTTACCCATCATGGAACATGCATTATCAAAAGCAATGCACTTATGTCTTAGGTTGATAAGGCTCTGTGCAGAATCTTACCCATCTTTGGCTTGCCAGCCTGTTAATTTAATAACTCTGTCTGGAGGTCCATTTTCAGGTTCAAGCCATGTACATTAGCTGCAAAATGTTGATGTTGTTAAAGACAAATTTTAACATGATGAGCAGGAATAAAAGTATTCCCAAGGCAAAAAGGGCTAGCATGATCAAGCTATATATGCCATTCTTGAAGCTTGACCAAAATAGAAATACCAACCTTAGTATAGAACAAGGAAGTAGACTTCAGACATGAAAATTACTTTAGGATAGGACAGGGAAATAGGCTCAGATATTTTGGCCATCTTTACAAGCCCTTAGAAACAGTGATCATGGGAGGGTTCGTGGAACTTTGTTTATTGCCTTGCTTGCTCTCTGACTATTTGTGTTTATTGTCTTGCTTGTTCCTTGACTATTTGCATCTATTGTATTGCTAGTTTCTCAATCTAGAACTGACTTTAATACTTGCATGCAATTAAAATAGTATAAAAGCAAAAAGGAGGAAGGGGGATGGGATAGGGTTTTTCTAGGGAGGGAAAATGAGGAAAGGGGATGACAACTGAAATGTGAATAAATAAAATATCCAATTTAAAAAAGAAAATAATAATAAAATAAAACAATTAAATAATAATAAAAAACAAACAAAAAACATTGTAACTGAAAGGGATATTGTTTCCACATATATAGCCACTTTTACAATGCTCAACAATTTCTTTAGAAAATGTTTCCATTTTATTTTTTATTATATATTTCTCGGTAAAGAATTCTACACTTAGTTTTGGCTTATTTTTTAAATTTTATCAATGTAGTATATTCAATTTGCCCTCCTGTAATAGTTTTAGTATTACATGAAATAGTTTTAATATTAGAATTTTGACTTTATTTCTATCTAATCTGCCCCCCTTTCTCTGCTTCTTTTAAAGTTTTAAAATTTATTGCTGGCTTCTAGCAATTTGGTTGACCTGTCCCATGATGTGTTCATCATACTTTGCCTATCCTACTTGTGGTTGATTAAGCTCTTTAGACCTAAAAGTTTATAGCCCTCACCAAATTTTGGAGAGGGGAGGTTGGCTATTTCCCCTTCATAATTTTTATGAAACGTTGTAGATTCCTATCCTCCAATTATACTCCATGAGTTTAGGAAGAGATTCAAGGATTACTTGTGGAGACTTATAGACCTTTTTCTCAATAACATTCCTGCTCTCCAAGACTCAGCCCTTAAAAGGTTGGCTAGCTCAATGAATTAGTCATCTTATAGTCACCAATTAGTCATCTGACAATGCACCATAAATTTCATGGCTTAAACAACTCCTTAAAATTCTTCAGGCTAAGAAGTCTAAGCTTAATGTGTGGTAAATTTCTCTTGTTAGTTTGAAGATAGTTGTCTTCTTCTTGTATCTGTACAAGGTGGTCCCTGGCTGTATAAGAAAGCAGGCTGAACAAAACATGAGGAGCAAGCCAGTCTGTAATGTTTCCCCATGTTCTCTGCTTCAGAATCTGAAAGTGAGCTATAGTGTTTCTTCCTTTTGAAAAGGTATTAATTCTTTCAGAGTGGATCTACCCACATGAGCATTTTAAACCTAATGGTTCACCAAAAGCCATGACTACTAATACTATTTTTCTGGAGGTTAAGGTTGCAACACACAAATCTTGGAGTAACAATTTGTTCCTAGGAACTCTGCTATTTAGTTGCTAAATTCTGTAAGGCCACCCTTTTCTGTCTGATACCCCTCTGCCTGTAAGATTGTTAAACGCCTATGGCATAAAACTAAAATGAAAAACCTTTTTTCTTTTCTACATAATAGTCCTTTGCTAACTGCTGTGATATATCTGAAAATTTTCAAAGCAGTAGATGTATTTTTGACACAGTAAATGAGTTAGTGCAGTTACATTCTTCATAATAACTAGGTGTGAGAGAATCCATATTCTTTATTTAAAATAGAAATCAATTTATATAATACAGTCACATGTTTAAGGATCAATAATAAACAGGTGATACTTTATCTATAAATGAAAATGGTATAGTAACACAGTAGTATATTGTGTTTTCTCCAAATAATAAACACATACACTGAAGATACTTCTCAGTAACATTGACACTAAGAGACAATAAAAGGCAAAAATAAGTTCTGGTTTCACTGCATCTGCTTGTTAGTGTCAAATCAGAAAAAAAATCAAATTTTTCTGTCTATTTAGCAAATCCATTATAACTACAGTCTTTTCTAACTGCACTAACATGGGTATCAAAATATTAAGTAAACTTTTATTACTTCACACTGGCAAATGACTTAAAATAATTTTACGATGTTTCTCTCCTTAATTGATTAGGCTACATTGACTATTCTGCTCAGTGCTTGTACCATCATAAATGTAATCATTATCAAAAATGACTCTAAATTTTCAGGAACTACTCTAGTTTTCTTCTCTGTCACTGTGATAAAGAAACTGACCAAAAGCAACTTGGAGTAAAATGGTTTGTTTGCCTTACAGGTTATAGTCCATCACAAAGGTGGCCAATGTAGGAAGTCAAGGAAGGAATCTAAGGGCAGAATCTGAATCAAAGAACATGGAAAAACATTACTTACTGATTTGCTCCCCATGTTTTGTTCAGCCTACTTTCTTATAGATCCTGGAACCACCTGCCCAGGAGTAGCATTGCCAACAGTGTGCTAGGACCTTCCACATGAATCACTAATCAAGAAAATGCTCCCACAATCTATGCCTACAGGCCAGCCTGATGAAGGGAACTCCTCTTTCGAGTAATTCTCTAGTGTTTCTAGTTTGTGTTAAGTTGACACAGGATTTGTGTTAATTAGGGACTTTGCAGTAATGCCCTGCATTAGTAACTATCATTATCATTTTGCCAATGTGTATCATCACATTAAGTAGGAGTGAATATTGGCCAATTTTCTGTTAAAATAACAAGTCATCTAAATGAATCCAACTTTTAAAAGAAGGGGATTATTTCATCTCTTGGTTCCATGGTTACTTAGTCATATAGCTTTTTAGGCTATGGTGAGGTAGGACAAGGTAGCCAGGACAAGGAGAGGAAAAGAAAGAGAAGGGATGAGACCTCAACATCCCATTCAAGATCATACTCCTAAAGACCTAAGTTTCTTCACTTCAAGCCACAGTCTGAGGAGCAAACTTTTACTCAACAAGGTTTTGGAGTCATTGTTCATAACATACATGACGTGAATTGTTTACCAATTCCTGGGTGTTTCTTTAGCAAAATATTAAAGTCTATAACTCCAATTTGTAAAAATAAGTATATAAAAGTCTAATAACTTTTTAATGTTTATTTGCAATTTTAAGATCCTTAAATGGAAAAACCATAAAGAATGATTAGTTAAGGAGCTTTACAATTATTTTGAGGTTACCCATACATTCATTTATATCATACACAAGAGAGCAGGTAGCAAGCTTGTGTTTTGCTCTTACTAAATATGAGGAAGTGTTGAGCCATCTCAATGGATCGCATGAGTAACATTTTTGATTGTACTGTGATGTAAGAAAAATTAAAGCCTGGATTGTGAAAGCACTGGAATTTAGATAGAATGGATTTTATATGAATTCTCTTGGTTTATAGCTTAATACTATAATTTTTCTGACATGATTTTGAGAGATAATGATAAGAATAGTAATTTTCAGCTTGAACTCTTTTTTGTTCTTGATTTTTGTGAATGTGAAGAAATTTTAGAAGTATTTGGGATCACTTTAGGAAACTTTCTTCATTGTTTGAAAATGTGTATAAAATATACTTTGTGCCAAAGAAAAGGTATTGTAAATGTTTTACAGTTGTAATATTGGTAGTCAAAAATGGCACAATTAATTTCTTCTGTAGGTAGTGATGTTTTTAGTATATCACTCCTAAAATATTTGTTTGATCTTAACTCATCTGTAGTTACTCATAGATTTAATCTGTTCTGGTTTAATTTTGATTTTTCAGAAGTTTTGTGTTTTATACAAGTGATCCAGAATCAACCAAGGGTGGTTATATTTGGGCATATAACTAGAGTTTCATTTGAAATTAACTGGCTTCAAATGATCATCTTTGTCAGAAATCTCTTTGAACAATCAAACTCAATAGATGACATGTTTCTTTGTTCCTTTAAAACTCCTATATGTAACCAATGTTAACACACTGAGTGAATGTTTATCATAATTCTCTCCCAGGGTGATTCTTTTCCACAGAAAACTGCACTACTATATTTTGATGATCACAACTTGTTTACTTCTTCCAAAAGAATAAAAAATAGAAAAAGAAAGCAAAGTGGCTAGATTTAAACCACAAGTGAAGCAGCATAGATGTCTCATTATTACTGTTTATGTTTGACTTATACAATATTTAAATATCATAAATGTTGCTTTATTAAATCCACAAACTGAGAAATTCTGGAAACTGGTTATCTGAGGGGAAAGGTTTTGAAAAGTATAAAGGAACATCACTAATTATCAGTCAACATCAATATGTAAGTTGTGCTCCAAATATCACAATAGCTGAAAATTCCTTAACATTTTAGTAACTTGCAATCTTTCTTTGATTTTGGTTCTTAAGTTTTAAAACTTCTAAAATAAGCATATTATAAAGAAAGAAATGAGGTTGCAGAAGTTAAGCTATGAAGCATGTTCTGAATCAAATATTTAAAGGTGAAACTGACATTCCTGGGGCAAAATTAGGGCTTCCGTTTTCTCGACATTAGATCTTGAAAAGTAAAAAATGCATTATGTAATCCCAAAGGTGATTACTCTGCACTTGTCTGCAAGTGAGCAGAGGTCAAGACGCCCTCATATTGTGGATCCTCATTGTCTATATTTCCCTTCAACCCATCTCTAACTGAAGAATCAGTTCTTGAGAAAGATGATTGATGGATCCATACCTCAGAACTCATCCCTCTCCTTCCCGAATATTTTCAGTAGAATGCCTTGAGATGTTTCCTGGGGGCAAATCAGTAAAATCTAACCCTGATGAGTGCATAGCAATTCCACTATATCTACACTCCCAAACTTCATCAGAGAGAGCAACAAAATTACACAACCCACACTTGAGCCCCTGCCATAATGATTCCAAAGAATTTAAGATGATCAAAATCAGTTATGTACTAGATCAAACTTTTTCTCTGTTTATAAGTAATGCTTGTTCCGGTGTAGTACTTAAGTATATATATCTCAGCTGAAATGAGATAAGAACATAGGGTCTCCTTCATGTTTCTTCTGATTATGCCTCTCAGAATATGTGGACGTGTGGCTAGCAAGGAAAAGGCAGAGTGGACCCTCTCTCTTAAAGAGCAGGCTCCAGTCTGGGCTCGTTGATGTAGATGAGCCCTTCAATGAAGGTCCCTTCAAATCTTTGTATAATAAGGGGTCTGGCCTCTCTCTATTTTAGTGCACTTGGCTTTCTTTTGCTCTCCGTTCCTTAAGCAGAGGAAAGTACATGTAGAGGAAAGTTTTGCATAGAATGAGCCCATATTGGTATAGGGACCAGGCATAGCTACCCCTCCTGGCTGAGGCAGAAACCCAAGAGGAACTGCATACAGGAGATGCAGAAGTAAGGAATTCAGGATCCTGGGGTTGGGTCCAGGGGCGGGGCAAATCAGGGGTCAGCCAAGAGTATTGGTCCTAGACCCACAAATACATCAGGATTCTCCCTCCTCCGTTAGCCTCCTAAACCCCAATGAGGTCATAGCGATGAGAAAGAATCAGATTCAAAAGAGAGGGGGAGGAAGAGGACAACGACAGAGGAAAAAAAAAAAAAAAAAAGCCCAGACAGAAAGAGGCCATCAGACAAGGTCGCTTTTTCTGGCGACACAGCAAGTGCTAGGAACGTGGTGCTGAATACCATCCACCGGCTCTGCCAGGAGACCTAGGGACTCACAGAAGCCCTTTGCACAGGCAGGAAAACAAAGGAGGGAGAGGACAGGCGGAGAGGGGATGTGAGCAGCTCCCCTTTATCGCTAGGAAACCAAGCTCGGTTCCTCCGCCAGGAAGGAGAAGGGAGCCCGAGAGGTGAGGAAGGCTCCTGGGAGCGCAGAGCAGAGACACGGCAGAACTCTGGACTGCGCCTCCGACACTGACAAGGCTCAGTTCCAGGGTCCGCTCTCCAGAGCCTGGCTCCTTAGTACCAGCTTCTGGACTCCCACCCATCGCCCGCGGTCCCTGTGTGAACGCGCAAAGGGCTGGATCAGCCCTGTCTTCTCTGGCCTGGCCACGGAAATGGTTCTCTAGTTCTGGAAATCCAGACCTTGTGGATGATGTTTTGCTGGTGAAAAAAGAAAAGTTTGAGGAGCTGGACTGTTGTAGAGGGCGGAAAAAGCTGAGGAGGACTTTGGAAGAAAGAAGGTAGATGATCAGCTTCCATCTCTGAGCTGGAAGGAATGATGACCCAAGAAGAATGTGCACCAGCGGCCAGATCATTGGGAGCCTTTTGGTGCTCTCTGTGCTGGAGATAGGGCTGGGGGTGTCCAGCGTGGCCGTGGGGGCGGTCAGCTTCAGCCTGGCTCTCCGAGAGCACACGCCGCAGCTCGGAGACTCGTCCCCGGTATGGAGCGGGGTGTGTGTACGTTGAGCCATTTCACTCTCTCTTTACCTCTTTTCGGGGATGGTCAGTGTGTGTGCCTTAGTCAGTGTCTCCTGGGGAAACAATATTATAATACTCCTCTGCCTGTTGGTTCCAGCTGACAAGCTCTGCTGATTTATATTGTCTTTTTATGTACTGGGGAAGCTTTTTTCCTCTTCACTGGGCTTAAAACCAAAATGAATGGCTTTATTTAAACTTGAGGGGAGGGTCAGTCTGAGGATTCTGCAAGACTGATCAATGTTAGTTGTTACAGGGTTACACCTGGCAAGGGCAAACTCACCTGTCGTTTATGTCTTTTACTGAAAATGTTACTTCATTTTATTGTACCAAGAGCAAGCAGGGGGTAGTTATCTGTTTATCTGTGGCAGTAAGCTCAAGGCGCACCGGGGCAACAGTGATATGACCAAATTGAAAGTGATCTGAGCCTCTAAAAGGTCTGAGGAGGGGAGAGCATCTCCCAGAAAGCACTGCTTTGAATTTGCCTTGCTACCTTTCTCATACTCACTTCTGAATATTCTGTTGTAAGTTCAAGACCACCAGTTAAACAAACAGTAGTAAGGAATGTAATGCCATCCTAATCGTAGAGTACCGCACTTTAAAGTGTACTTATCTACTCAGAAACCAGTGTCTTTTTTTTTTTTTTTTTTTTTCAGGTCAGGTCAGACCTAACAAACCTCATGTGTGGTCATGTAGGAAGAATTGCAAGGAAGCAGACCTTTTGCTGCCACCAAAATCAATAAAATAACTACCTGATAATAAAAAGGCTCTTGCTCTCTCCCTCTCCTTTTCCCTCTCCTTTTCCCTCTCCTTCTCCCTCTCCCTCTCCCTCCTCTCCCTCTCCCTCTCCCTCTCTCCCTCTCCCTCTCTCCCTCTCCCTCCCCCTCCCCCTCCCCCCTCCCCCCCCCCCTCTCTCTCTCTCTCTCTCTCTCTCCTGCCCGAGTGCTTGTGTTTGTGTGTGTGTGTGTTGACCCTCCTTCCCTTCCCCCCTCTCTCTCCTAGCTCCTTATAGCTGCCATGCCCATCTAGGTCTCTAGCTTGATTGTGTTTCCTGTGTAATTCATTAGGAGGTTATTCTGTTGTTGACAAGCTATACTGTATTTAACAATCATGATTTCATCACTAAATTACTAAGAGAAGAACCATTTAGGAATTTAAGAAAATCCATTCCAAAGTCATTCATAAAAGGTCTTCCAGTCCTGAGCACTGTAAATTGTACCTTGAATTATTATCTTTTATACTTTTTTTCAGGTATGACACATGTTTATAGATTACACAACTTAAAAGACAAAAAGGAAAAGAATAATTCTAGCATTGAATTCCCTCTAGAATCTTTTCTCTGAAATCTATAAGTTTGTATCAACCCACATTAACTATCCTGTTTTTTATTATAAAAATGTTGCTAATGTAAGTATAGTTTTGAGTTTAAAGAATAAGGGGCACATCTTAAATTCCACATCTAATGTGTGGTTATAAATATTTTGAGAATTGTAGTTATTGTTATTAATAAAATTTCTACTGGTTAACTGTCAAAATAACATACAATGCAAACACATTTTTAAGAAGAGGTGAAATGTGATCTGATAGCTCAAGAAAAAAATGCCTCATGTCTCCCCATTCATTAAACACAAGAAATTGAGTGAATTAAAGTAAACTGCCTCTAAATAATATATTAAAACCATTTTATCTTAAGATATTTTAAATAATTATGTTATCTTATTTCTTAAACATAATTAATCTTTTCCCTTCCAAACAGGATATTATATAAATGAGCTATGCATCAATGTAAAAAACTTTTTAATCAGCTCAAAAAAAAAGATCAGCCATATTGATATAATCATTACTATAAACAATGATTTCTACTTTAATTAGGTTTTTACAGTAAGCACAATTCACCAAGATTCTTGGAAGAATAGTTTTGACTAATGTAATATAGTTTTGTAAAAAATAAATAAATAAAAAGATTCAGTCAACTGAATGAATTATTTTGAAACTGAAATATTCAAATAATTACTCACTTTTTAAAGTCCAAGTCATAAGAAAAGAAAAAATATATTTGTAAAGAGATAAATTTCCAGTTGGAATGATCATGTTTTTCAAAATATAAAGTGGCTAAGCAGATTATTGAAAGGGTTTCAAATTCTTTTGTGATATATTTTTACATTACCTTTTCATTTATTCTCTGGTAAATCCATATAACCAATATTTATAGAGTGTTCAACATGTGAATGGCATTTTACTAGTCACTACAGAAACTATAAAATATAAGTCATAATACAGTCCTCAGAGAGGTATGACCCAACCAAGAAACAAAAACAGACCACTAGAGTTGGTGGAGGTAAGAGTACGACCTCAGAGAGCTTAGGGATAAAGAAGTTGGCATGGACAGTACTAATGACCTTGAAGATTTCCTGGAGTTGAAATCAATATATTACAGTGTTAATATCTTATGAGGTAAGGTCTTAAGGCAAATTAACTGGATTTAAGTCCCAGACCTACCATTAGCTAGTTGGGAGACTAACAATTTCCCACGTGTAAAAAAGAATTGAGACATGTACCAGTTAATGAATAATGAACAATCTCTTAGAAAAGTGCATTATGTATCATAAGCATGAAATAAATGTGAGCCACTAGTCCTGACACCCAAGATTGAAGAGATGGGTATGAGAATGAGAACCTCTGGGACATTGTGGATGAAGGCAATGAACTAAGATGGAATGAAATACAAAAACTCCTTTGTTTTTTAAGGTTTAAGTGTATGAACATAAAGACAGAAGAGGGATGATGGTAAGGCCATGACCTGCTGTGTGTCAAGCTTAAGCAATAGATTTTATCATGTTTCCAATAATCATCCTCTTAATTCTTACATCCCAAAGAGACTCCAAGAAGATAAACAAAGAAACTCAGTAGAAAAAAATCTTTAATTTCTCTGGCAATTTATCAATTAATGTCTGTATTTTATTAATACAAGTGAGAAATACAAAAATTAACCTGTCAGAATGTACAGAATCTAAATAAGACTGTGTTTTGATTAGTATATGAAGCTTTACTTCAAAACATTAATATCATTATTACAGCTTCCTGAATTAAATTTACAGTCAGTAGAAATAAAGGCTGCACTGTAGAGGATTATTTTTTAATGAGAGGGACTAAATCATAAGTGTTTTTATCTAAGACAAGTACATGGAAAATTTTGAAAGCTATATGATTATTTGGCCTCAAACTTGCTAATTTTTTGGTGACTGAAATTAATGTAACACTTAGGTAAAGAGCTTTGTGTATGTACCATACATGCTTACAGAGATGATTTTCAGGCACTATTTCATAATCACAAAAACAAATGTTCTATAGTCAATCCTAAAAATAAGGACAATTAGAAGAAAAAGATCATTTAATTTCAGTTCACAGGGGAAAAAGGGTATAGCTATTTTGTTCTTCCATGATACTTCATTGTAGCTAAGAAATTCATAATTAAACCAAAAAACATGAATGCATAACTACAGGGTGAGTGAATGAACCATTGAGAAAAGTCAGATATGTGAGGCAGAATCAATTTGAAATATTTATTGAATTGAGTTAGCACGTTTGTGTTTCCAAGTGACTTTGTAAATCACTAACCTCAGCCTTGACAATAGGGTGGATTCAGTAGCATGGAAGTCACTGAACCACTATGTTGTTGGTCTAGCTTCATGTTTAGAAGTCTAGAAACTCAGATGGTGGCATTCAGAATACTGTTGGAATTGTATTTGATTGACCTCAGGCTATAATTCTAACCATCTTTTCTTACATTAATTTCATGAGATTTGATTCCTTAAATTTTCTATGCCTGGTTCTCCCACACGTAAACTACAAGGCAATCTTTTTAAATTTTTAACATTTTCCTTATGCAAATCACTTAAAGTTTGAGTAAGTTTATCTCTTATTCTTCTGAAGCATACTCAGGGTTATAACTTTATCTACTTAATACCTTTGAATTTTTTCCCTAAGATAAGATGTATAGTATAATCAACACACATACCTGTTCTGTAGACTTTTAGTTCACCATTTCAACAACTCAGCCAAGTAAGTGTAAGACTGTTTACACTTTATTTTGGAGGGGAGGTGCAGGATGCAAGTGATAATTGCTTCTGTATATTATTTTTAATATGTAAATATGTCAGGATTAATGAAAAAACAAAGCAACATTTTAAACTCCTTAGTTACTTTAAATGTACACAACTTGAAACGGAATGTATCCAATTATTTTTCTAGAGTGACAAAATTCTTTATCAGGCAATGTAAATCCCTTCCCTATCCTCAGATAAAATTAAAAATGTAATCTATGTTCTTTTAAATTAATTTTAATTACATAAGTTATCATGAAAGATCCCTTTAAGATGTTAATTTAAAGAATACCAAAGTTCTTCATACATCTCATCAATCATCACTAATTAAAACCTCAAAGACATTTCTCCTTGAATAAATAACTGTTTTGGAAATAGAACCCAGTTGTGAAAGAGTTTCTCGGTATAATGATGACTATTCATGAATTATGTTAAAGCTGAAGCAGAGACTCGTATGTGAATCACATTTTCAAATATGACTAAGTATTTACTGATATTAGGAAAGATGAAAGTTAAATTATTAAATTTCTAGTGGATGTATTATTCAAGGAACCACATCATTCATCAAAAGAAACATAAGCATGTGTTGTAGTGACAATTTTGGAATTTTGGTTTCTTAAAAAATACAAAAATATTATAAAAGTATGTTTTTGTTTTAACCCCAGGTGTGGGAAATAGGGCTGTTTCAGATTGTCCACAGCAGCTGACTATGATTTGCTTCATGCTCTAGTAGGGATGTGATTTGTCCAGCTGCAGATAGTTTCTGCAACTGTGTGATATTTGGAGTTCTGGGAAATTTTCAGAGGGTAAATAAATACTAGAGCCCCATGAGACATGGTAGTTGTTGGTTGGTTGTTAGTTGCCATTGGTTGTTGTTGATCTTGGTTTGTTAAGTAGTCATGGGCAAAGAAGAAACAAGAAGAAATTAAATATCCTGACAGCAATGATCAAACTTTCCCCAAGGATCTCAGTGCCTCTAATCAGCAGGAAGTAGTCTAAGGATAATATTGCCCTCTTTGCCCTTCATCCTTTTTTCTCTACTATCTGGTGTTTGGGGGTTGAAAGGATGGAAAAGGGATGAAGAAGGGTGGGGAAAAAAGGAACCCACAAAGTTGCCAAAGTTCAGTTACAATGTGTCACTTCTAATACTAACTGATAATGGGAAGATGGAATGAAATGGTGTTTAGCCATTATCTTATGGGATGTTCTTAAATCTAAATACTTTTCATGAGTAGTGGTGTCTGTTAAAGAGTTTCCATTCATGACTGATTCAAGGGTGTAATATGCCTTAAAGTCTTTGTTTAAAAACATTAGGTAATGAAATATTTATTGCTAATTTGCTTGATATAAACATGGTGTAAATATAATCACATCTATTAATATGCATGCTTTTGACTAAAATAGTTTAGTTGATTTTTATAGGGACTTAGTTATGTCAGTCTATCCAATATGCACTTCAACTAAAACCAGGAAATAAAAATTTTGCATTATCTTTATAAGAAAATTCTATTCAGAGATAGGAAGCATGCCCCAACCATCCAATCATAAATGTTTGTCTTCCTCCTCCATAGGAGCTATCATGTATTTTTGGTGTGTATACATACATACACACATACAACATACATAAACACAACCAAAGGAGGATATTATATCATAAATGTCTTTTCAATTGTGAAGTTTACACACACATACAGAGAGAGAGAGAGAGAGAGAGAGAGAGAGAGAGAGAGAGAGAGAGAGAGAGAACTAGAAATGTTTCAGATTTTGTATTATGTCATATTTTGGAATAGTTGTGTATATATTGTGAGTTATTTGGAGCATGAGACTCTATTTTTAAATGAAAGTCATTTATGCTTCATATATATGTACATAAACTGCAGACAATTTTACACAATATTTTGGTGAATCTGCCTTTTGGCTCTGAGGCATTTCATGTCAGCTCTGTCATTTTCTACTTATAGTGTCATATTAGCACTCCAATAATTTTATATTTAGAGAAGTTCAGATTTCAGAGTTAAAAGCAGGGAGCTTGTAATACAGCTTAGCATTAGAGTGCACTTCCTGTGTGTAGATACATATCACAGAGAGAGAAAGAGACAGAGACAGAGAGAGCACATATATACAGATAGTGTGTCTATACCAAGATAACTATATCTAAAGTTGATTAAAGTATTTGTTTAATTTCTTGGGTTACTTAATGAAATCATCTGATATTTTAGCATTCGATGATGACAATCCTCAAATAAGTAGAAGACTATAAGTAGAGCACCCTAATAAATATGTTTTTATAAAAGATGATAGGAAATGAGCTAGGTGGCTACTTTCCTTTTCAAGAATAAAAACCATCTATTCCTTCTCATGAGTGCAGATCTATTCAGTGTACACTTCATTCAAACTCAGTGATAGACTGGATTGAGACATCTAATGTAATGATAATACTATATAAGCTGTGTTTCCTCTCTAAGACTTATTTACACAGAGAGGGAAATCCTGGTCTTTATCATTTTTGGAGATGTGATGCTAAGAAAACAATGCTTATCAAATCTTTATCTAGAACCTTGTACAGAGCCGGTGCCAATACATGCCAGTTGCTACAATCACTCTGTTGCCCTTGTACATAGAAATAATTGGGGTCTTTAAGTTCAAAAGCAGTGCCTTGGCTCACAACATGTCCCCAACATCCTTAGTCAATCATAATTTGACTATTCTTTGTGGTTTTTGTGTGATGTTGGGTTTTTATTTAATTGGGATATTTACATTAGCAACTATAAGAATATGCCAAAATACCTGTAAGAAAACAATTATGTAAGTATTCAGCCTGAAGGCAAGTGAGAAAAATAGTCTTGAAATAGTATGTGTCTTTCTTTGTTTTTCTCTTTGAATAAACGAAAGTAGTCAAAACTAGCATAAATATATTCAGTAATCAAATATATTAAGCAATTATGTAAACTAAGCATGCCAAACAGTAGGGATATGGTGAGCACTATTTGTATTATACAACAAAATCCTCAGGAAACATTTTAAAAGACTTAAACACTTCTCAGAAAAGCAAAACAAAACCACATTTTAATGTCTTTCTCTATTAAAGACACTTCATATTCTAGAAATTTGTATGGTTTTACTTAAGTCTCTGAACAGTTCTCAACATAATTTATTATACCTTGTTTCACTCACAGGTGTGTTGTTTGTCTGTCAAGACCTTTACAAGGACCACTGCAACCTTCATCAATGCTATGACTTTTTAAATCAGTATTAAGACTATTGGGAAGCAACCATAATCTATTAGTTTATAGTCTATTATTAAATATTGAACAAAACAGTGTGATCAAAGTACAAAGAAGTATTAATAGTCAACTACATTACATTGAAAGACAGAGTGATGTGTTCTTTTTGCTTTGTAGAAATATAGTGACATGGTTTATTCTTAGGAATTACTCATATTGAGATATTACCATAGACACTTATGCATAGCATTTATGCATCATAGCATTTATGATTATAACTATTATTTTATAAAGTTTAGACAGTAAAAGAGCCCACCTAGAGCCTACTTTTGTTATTAATCAGCTAAGTCAATACTAAAGCCCATCAGTTTTATTTCAAAGTGTATACTTTTTCTATGACATTGTGGGAAATTTTGGAAATTTCTATGGAAAAATCATTCATTGAGGTTTGTCCTCATTATTTGTACTTCACCACTGAATATATATATATATATATATATATATATATATATATATATATATATAAAATCTCAAATAGGATGGCACAATGTCAGGTCTCAATTTATCTATTTTCCCAAAGATACTGGTATAACCAATCAATCAACAAGCATAGCACATGTTAACAGAATATATAAACTTATGATCTTCTACATAAATTTTCTCTACCTTTAAAGGTTAAGCCTTAGCTTTAAAAACAACAAAAAAGCCGGGCGGTGGTGGCGCACGCCTTTAATCCCAGCACTCGGGAGGCAGAGGCAGGCGGATTTCTGAGTTCAAGGCCAGCCTGGTCTACAGCGTGAGTTGCAGGACAGCCAGGACTACACAGAGAAACCCTGTCTCGAAAAACCAAAAAAAAAAAAAAAAAAAAAAAAAAAAAAAAAAAAAAAAAAAAAAAAAACCCAACAAAAAAAAAACTATTCATGCAACATGATTGTTAAATATGATAAGAAGTCATAAAAATGAAAGTAGAAAATTTAAACACTACTCAAAATAAGAAATACAGAAGATGAGCCTAAGATAACTTCTTCATGAAGCTTTATCTGGGCTCAAAAATCAGATGAGCTTCCAGTAGCTGCAGAAAAGAGAATTGAGTACAAGCCAAGCTAAGACACATGTAAAGTCAAGGAGGGTATGAATAATGATAAAAAAGTGTTTGGGGGCCTTATTAAGACAGATGTGTGTATATGTAGAAATTTGTAAGTAATACTCTACCTAGGTATCTTAGCTACTGTTCTATTGTTGTGAACACACACCATGACCAAGGCAATTAACAAAAAGAGAACATTTAATCAGGGGGTTGATTACAGTTTCAAAATGTGAGTCCATAATCATCAAAGTAAAGAGTGTGACAGTATCCAGTCAGGCATGACAGGAACAATTGCTGAGAGCTCACATTTGATCCAAAACAAGAGACAATGGCAATGTTGTGGGCTTTTGACACCTCCAAGCCCACCCCCAAGGACATACCTCCTAATTCATCTCCACAGTTTCCACCAACTGTGAACCAAGCATTCAAACATAGAAGCCTATAGGGGTCATTCTCATTCAAGCTTTCACACTAGGTTAAATGAAACAGCTTTGAAAGAGTCCTATAAACATGGCAAGACCAGTCTGTACTCTAATTCTGAGCTATGCTTGGAGAGCTGTGCTAAGATAGAACTAGATGGGAATGAGGCTATGACAGTAGACCCAAAAATTATTGTTCAACTTCAATACAGTCACAGCCACTGACCTCAAGATCCATCGTGGTCCATCATGGATCATAAGAAAACCTTGAAGTCATAAGAATTAAGGAACTATGAATGTATGCCACAAATCTAACCATATCTATGACTGCCCTTCCTGTGAATGGTGGATTTATAAATTCATAAATTTCTTGTATTCAGTTATTCTCAGAGCTTTCTGGTATGAAAGATAAGAACTTGTATATTTTATTAGAGTTATCAACATATAAAAAAGAAAGGATTACATATCCAGGGGACCCCTACTTGCTCAAAGGAGAAGAGGAAGGGGATGGGGGAAAGATGTGGTAGAGGGAGGCCAGGAGGCAGGCATTGAGTGAGGTGTAAAGTGAATAAGTAAAAAATAAATACATTAAACTAAAAAAAAACTTACTTCCTAACCTATGAAAAAAGAAAGAAGGAAAGAAAGAAAGAAGAAAGGAAAGAAGGAAGGAAGGGAGGGAGGGAGGAAGGAAGGAAGGAAAGAAGGAAAAAAGGAAGGAAGGATTACAGTTACAGGTTGCAGAGCTTGGGGAGTTATTAAATTCTGGTTTCAAATTATGATGTTAGCATTTTTTATTTTCTAAATGTAAAGAAGTTACATTATCTCATTTAAAAATTACTAACTCATCTACAAAATAGCAAACCTACTTATATTAATCTTCTCTTAAAATTAAATTGATATTCATATAAAACTATTCAATTTACTTATTAAGTATTCAACAATCATCTGGCCCACTAGAATGGCTGCTTGCTCTTACCTTTTGTCCACAAAAATCTATATTCTGCATTTTATTTTTGTACTTTATAGATATTTCTAGAGATAATTTTATAATAACCCTATTTACAGTATTGAGGATAGACTCTAAATTTTCTAACATTTAGGTTGTAATTCCCATTTTAGAAAGTGTGTTGTTACCTTGATGGCCGATTTGGGACAGCAGTAATTGTTGTGATTTAAT
This sequence comes from Arvicanthis niloticus, assembly GCF_011762505.2. Lineage (NCBI taxonomy): Eukaryota > Metazoa > Chordata > Mammalia > Rodentia > Muridae > Arvicanthis > Arvicanthis niloticus. The sequence continues at coordinate 89,211 of NC_133430.1, read as the reverse complement.
ATGCATGTTTCAGGATATAAGAATAATTATTTTAAGTAAATATTGAGATAAAGAAGTATACTTTTTGTTTGATCTACCAAATAGAGATATATGTTTGATTTTTCTCATTATTTTACTTTGGCTGTTAGAAATATTAGATCTTTTCTCTACTTGTCTCTCACTAATCATTTTCCTACATGGCTTTTTCTGGTGAATTAAAAAATGATAGCATTAATATTAAGATAATTGGCAGTTTATATGTATAATATTGTACATTGTCTACGAATTGCTACTTTTATTCTACTATTTATCCCCCCAAACCAAATTCTTCACATACAGGATGGCAATGGGGTCATCAAAGATATTTAGAATTCAGTGATTTAAGACCAGATAATTAAATGACTAATGAGAGGAAATAAAAGTCTAAATTATATAAGAAAGAAATATGTGTGGGTGTAGTATGCACACATTGGCATAGGACAAGTGACAGATAAGTAAATCTTTGAAAGAGATGACAATTGTCTCTTATATGGAATACATGCTACATTTTGGTTGCTCATTTCCCTGATGGGATAAGTTCACAATGTGACCCTCTTTGCAGCTGCACTCTATTTCCATAACTGGCTAGCTTCCAAAAACTGCCATACATGCTGGATGGTCATCCATCTGTTGTGTTGGCTATCCATAGAGAGCATAATTTCCACCCCCTACTTCCCTCAGGTCACTGTCTGTTTTCAACTCCAACAGAACAAGTCACAAATCAGACTCCAAACCAGCATGTACCAAAGAAAATAATTATTTTCTTTTCCCATAAATAAGTCCACCATGTACAGTTTAAAATATTTTAGAGTTCCCCACATAACAAATTGCAAGCCTTGTGTTTGACTGTCTTTCTAAAATATTTTAGTATCTAAATTAAGTTACTGATTTCTGGCAAAGTCTTCTTAAACATTAAATATAAACAAAAATCAAAATAATATGCATTAATACTTGAGTTACTTATAAATATGCTTCTTAAATTGCTGTTATGATTTAGATAATATGGAAGTTATATATAATGCATAAAAAGTTTAATCTGACTTAATAAATTGAATGTTACAGATAACAACATTTATATCTAATAACCAGTATTGATCATATGCCCTCTCACTTTCCCCATAAGTCATCATTATCTTAAATGTTCACATTATTTAATTTTTAAAATAATATACCTTTGGTATTTGGCTAAAAGGATAAAAATTCAGTATCATAAGAACTTTTCTGATTTTGTGCCTACTATATATGAATCAGGATTTATTTTCAAACATTAATGTGAAAGTTACTGCAAGCTTTATTTGAATAATTGACATGTAAATATATTACAAATTCAAAGTTCTTCTCATAAAAAATTCATATTTAGTTATAATTTCCCTAGCCATTTTTGGAACAGCAACAGCCCTGAAAACAAAATGCCTTGTTTACTTAACATGCTCAAAATATTCAATAGATTGTTTTTTAAAAAGAAGAATGAAATTAGAACAAAACAAAATTGGAACAGAATGGGATGCAGAATATGTTAAAAACAAAAATATCATATTATATGAATATAAGAAATGTTACATTACATGAATACTGAGATAGAAATGAAGAAATGTCATTCAGCGAATCAGGAATCATTTTTACTCTGCACCAAAAGATGCAGCGTAATAGGAATTTTCCATGATGGTTTTAAATGTGGCTTTATTCAGAGGTTTTGGTTCTTTCATTCATTTGCTACACCATCTCTGAAAAGCATTTTATAAATTATCTGCTGTACATCCTCATTTAACACCTCTCTCTCTCTCTCTCTCTCTCTCTCTCTCTCTCTCTCTCTCTCTCTCTCTCTCTCTCACCATATTTGTTGTTCTTTCTGTATTTCTACATTTCTACGTTTGCTTGGGTAGCTGTTGTTTCACCCAGTCAGCTAAACCAAACTGTGGCCTGATGCTCACAGAGGACAGCTTGTGTCTGTCACACGTCATCATCTTAGTATTTCCGGGGTTTTTTAGCACAATTAATATATTTATGAAAATCTTTGCTCTATTAATAAAGACATATATTGACTCTTTTTCCAGTTCTACAGGTTGTAAAATTTTTGGAGTGGAAGTAATATGCTATACTGAGCTGTCAGTGCATTGCTCTGTGGTGGAAAATAAGAAATTAGTTTAAGCTTTGGGGGAAAAGAACACTGCATAATTAGCAAGGTTTTTCCATGGACTAAGAAAAGTAGGGAATATAAATAGGAAAGCAGAAAAGTGGCTCCTCTAAAAGATGAACACTGACAAATATGCAGAAAAGTTGGGAATGTATAAAATAAAGGACATTTTGGAGATCAGTGGATTCAGTAATGACAGTGGACTCTGAGGGAGCTTACCACAGGGCTGGGTCCACTAACATGGGCTCGCAGGGATGAAGCGAGTCATACTGCAGCAAATAACAATAATGCTTGATGACCTGAGCTCTGTGACCTAGGCTGAACAGAGGTGAGAGAGGAGCAAAGAACAACAATGGGGATTTGGTCGAAAAACTGTGTGGAAAGCCAGAGGGGTGAGTCCTGTGTCCATTCCTATGAGCTAGCTATTCACCGTCTTCAGGTTTCTCCCCTGTCAGATTTGATCAGTAATAAGTTCAGAGCTAACACATTTTGTGCTCTGAGTTAGATCTACACTTAATATGACAAGAATAGTAGTATCTGATCTTCTGAAGCTTAAATTAAAAACTAATGTAGATAATGAATGGTGCATAAATTTAAGTGAGATTTTGTGCCTTTAAACAATTTTTTTTGCCTTGAACAGCAAAAGATACAGATTTAGGATAATCTAAAAAACCCTTATTATCAGCAAGGAAATAAAGAAACACATCTGTAAAGAAAGTATTTTTTGAAGAATAATACAAAAGTGTTTCTATAACAAGAAGAGATAATACTGTGTCATGATGGAAATCAATGTGGGTGAATGTCTTAAGGTGAACTACATTTTCTGTACTTCAGAAATAATGGTCAGAGAAGAGAAAAAGAGCAAGAAGTGAATCAGAGGCATAAAACTAAAACTCACTTAAAACTATATATGTACATCATGCCAATATAATTTCAATGAATGGCCTGTTTGTTGTTGTTTTTTATTTATTTTGTTTTTAAATAGGGTCTTTTTATATAATCAGGCCAGCCTCAAACTCATTATTCTCCTGCATCATCCTTTGTAGTTCAGGAATTATAAGGATTGCTGTGATGAAACAGCATGAGAAAAAAGTAACTTGGAAAGAAAAGATCTATTACTCTTACATATCCCAAGTCACAGTCCATTTAGATAAATCAAGGCAGGAAATCAAACTGAGCTGAAGCCTAGAGGCAGAGCTGATGCACAGGCCATGGAGGATTGGTTGCTTACAGGCTTGGTCCTTTTAATTGTAGATCTGCATAAAACGGATTGTTTATAATAATTGGACACAGTCAATACTAGGCTATACAGAAAATCTCCTACATCCATGATGTTTGTCTAAAACTCTTCAATTTTGCCTCCAGCAAATTTTTATACGGGGGCAAAAATTACACAATTCTTTTCTAAAATATCACAGGAATTTTCTATAGCCCAACTAATATTATTCCTCTCTGAATGAAATCTCTTTAGCTGAATCTTCACAGTCTACATTATTTTACCATGACCCTTTAAGTTCCCACTTTAAAGCTTTTAACCACTTTTCTAGTCCAAAGTCCCAAAGTCTTCCATATTTATCCAACAAACAGCATGGTCAGGTCATCGCAGTAATAATCTAGTCCCAGGTACTAACTTCTTAGTTACTGTTATTGTTTTATTTTCCTTATGGAAAATAGCTATAACTAAGTCACACATTATAACCTGGTTAGAGACCTAAAATAATTTATTCTAAATAAATCATAATATATTTTTCTATGTCCATCATTTTGTAGATAAATAACCTGACGCTCAAAAAATTGGCTGAACCAACTAGCTATTGACCTAAGGAAGAAGTCCAAATCATGCAACTCTTAGTCTCACACTACTTTCACAGTTGTCTCAATATAGAGTTATCCTTAAATAGCTCTCAGTCACAGAGAGATGCTGGCTCCTGCCCAAAACCAAATGGGAATAATCCCAAATTGCTGGCACAGCTAAAGTATGATGTAATATAATACGCATTTCAACAGATTTCAGGGGCTTCCAGCTCTCTCGAAGTCTAGAAGCTCTACAGAGACTACTATCTACAGAAATTTTGGCATGCCCTCAAGGGTGTCATTCTAAACCAAGTAGAAAACAGAAGCTAATTTTTAGTGGTTAACTACTATTTTAAAATCCACTAGAACTATTGATAAATTTAGCTAGTAAGTTAACTGCTTTTAGAAAAGCTTTAGAAACAAATTCCAGAGATTATTTCTCAAGCTAAGAACTTTCAAAGACATTGCAGTAGGGATGTCAAAGTTCTACTGAGATTAATAATTTTACTGTATACTCTCTTTTGAATTCAAATATGAAAAAATAAAAATTAGCAAGTTCACTATATGATTTGCACTAGGTGATTAGGAAATTATGTTATGCCTTCACTAATACAGTCTTAAAAATTAAAAATATATTTTAGAAGGTACATTCTTTTTACTTTTAGAAGGTAAATTCACATTAAAATATAGGCACTTTTCTATCCATTTATTTTTTTATCATGGTTGATAATAATGTACTTTTTAATGACAGAGAGACTTCATTTTCTACTGTAGAGGTAAAACATTAAATATCATTATGAGAAGAAAACATTATTCGTCTCCTTTTATGCCAATTTTATTATAATTAAAAGTTTTTCTCAAAATAACAGCTATTTTGGAGAAAGGGATATAATATTACTGATTTTGCTCCTGGGTATCAGTAACCATCTTAGATTGATAGATTTCTACAACAGTCTTTGAAGCACAAAGACATTTTTGGTTGATAAAATTTCAATAAAGATGATTTAGAGAGATGGATCAGTGGGTAAAGTGCTTCCTGAACAAGCATGAGGACTTGATTTCAGACCCCTCAACACCCACATAAAAGAGGAGCATGACTGTGTCAGTCTGAATTCTGGTTCTGCAGAGAAAGAGACAGGTAGTTTTTGGAGGTGGCTGACATCAGTCTAGTGTAATTGACAAACTTCAGGTTCAGGGAGAGATCCTGTCTCAAAAACAATAAGATAAAGAACAATAAATAAAGACAACACCAACCTCTAACTTCTATGTGCACAGATATTATATATGAACACATACATACATACATACATACATACATACATACATACACACATACACACATACATGAGACAGAGAGAAATAAAGGAGGAGAGAAAGAGATCTTTCTACAAGAGAAGATATTATACAGCTGGTCATTAAGAAATTTAACAGGTAAATAGCAAACTGCTTCTCTCTCTCTCTCTCTCTCTCTCTCTCTCTCTCTCTCTCTCCTAAAATTAGTGAATTTAGGGATATACTGCTGGAATGATAAGGCATTTGGAAGGAAGCTTACTCATTTTATCCTGAATTTTGGCCATTACTATAAGTAGATGACATAGAGATTCTTGAATATAGTAGCCACTTGCCCCATGTGACCATTAAGCTCTTTAAATGTGGATAACCTGAATTGAGGTGTGCTGAAAGTGTATTGTACACATTAAGTTCCAAAAATTGAGTTTGAAAAGTGATAAAAAAAAATAATTTCTTGTTATATGAACAAACCATTATACATTATATATTAGGACAAAGACAATCTACTATTAAAACTAAATTCACCTTTATCTTAAGCTGGTTGCCAGAAAATGTATGTTAGGGCTTACATTAAATTTCTATTACACATAGCTCTTATAGATACTGTTTTTACCAAAATTAGAATGTAGCTTGTCAAATCTCTTCCCACTTTATTTAAGAGATGAACAATAAGTAATCAATTTGATTTAAAAGTGACTTTAAGACATTTTGGTATCTAGCAAAGGAGACTGAACAAGACCAGAGGCAGCTGAATGTTACAGCATATTTTACCAAATGGACACCTACATGTCTTCCTCTCCTGACACAGTCCTTTCTACATTTCATAGTTTGAGGAAATTATGGTAAAATTAGTCTTTGTGTGACATTTTTATCAGAGTGATTTCAAGTAGCATCTGTGAAGTGCCAAAGTGATAAGGGGAGGCTCCTGCTCACTCCTACTAACCAGAAATATGTTCACATTCTCATCTTTTAAGAATCACTGAAATTCTTGTGTGTGTGTGTGTGTGTGTGTGTGTGTGTGTGTGTGTGACATCTTAAATTAGTGCTTAAAATGATATCTAGTTAAAGTGAATTCCAAATACCAACTGAGTGTTTAAGGAATTTTTCAAAAAGAGGAAGAAAATAGACATTTATAGACTTCTCACATGAGTTCACCTTTTAACCCATAACATGTGATATTAATACTAGTCTCCTCATTTTTATAAAGTTAATAGAAACTGTAACTTAAGTATATACATCACATGCTTAGTGTCAAAAAGCTTTGGCTTATATCATGGTAGTGGATAAATATCTGTTAAAATAAATGGGAAAAAATAAAGCCATGTAGTTTAGTGGTAAGAGACTGTCAAGACTGTAAGAAGCTCACATTTTCAGTTAACCCACACTCCTTTTTCCAAAGATGACACTCAGAAAATTCCATTGACTTTCCTAGTGTAAATATGTACATAAGAAAAACTAAGCAAGTGCAGGGGTTTTTGTCTCCATTGTAGAATTGTTTCCCCATAGTGTGTGATTTAAAAACGTTCAATACCTATTTTATGGTAAATTTTCACATTACTTGTACAAAATTACTGTCTGTGTTTTAATTGAGTTGGAAAGTGCAATTTTTACCACATAATTTCTTCCATTTTAAAACTCAGATCATTTATCACCCCCTGTCTTTTCATTCCTGTTTGTTCTTTTAATTTAACTGGTGTTATAAAAGTAGCTATTCATAAAAACAAAACTTTAACACATGAAGTATTGTGGCCCTCTCCACTCCACGCTTGGCGGCCACTGTTTCCCAGCCCAAGCTGCCGCTCCAGTCTGCGGGTCAGGGTCTAGCGAGAAAGAGGGGGGGGGGAGGATAAAGGGGAAGAGACGCGAAGAATGGAGACAAGACAGAGGTTCTGATCAAGTCTCTTTTATTGAAGGGAAAAATCTGGGGCATTTATACGCTTTTGCCGCGTGCCTTGTAGGCTCGTGGATACCACATGCCTTGCAGGTGTTGATATGATGTAACCCTTACAGGCGTGGATACCACATGCACCTTATAGGCATGTATGGCATGGATAGCACGTGGACAGCATGCCTTGCAGGCGTGGCTACCAAATGTGCCTTACAGGAATGTATGGCGTGAATAGCACGTGGATAGCACATGAACCGCATGCCTTGCAGCTGGGGGCAGTAAACAACAAAACAAAATATGTGGGATATCAGAGTGTGCTTCAGTTGTTGATATCCCACATATTTTGTAGGCACACTTGAAACACAAGTCTCATGTCAGGGTATATGGCTCAAGATGGCTGCAAAGCTGATAGCCACTTTCTGCTAAAAGTCGGCTCCCAACAATGAAGGAAACTGAAATTTCCCCAGAAAATAATCTTGACAACTGCAAGAGTACTTTGCTGAAATTTGAAGATAGGTAGGTAGCACATTAGGTTCTATCGTGGTGCAAAAATACATGCAAGAAACTGTAAGTATTTGGCACTGGAGCTTATCTAAGTGATTGATGCCTACTCTTTTATTTAATATTTTAAATAATGATATGAGTTATATACTCATGAATCTATTTAAGGAGGAAATAGTGAGGAAATAATTTAAGTAGCTTTCTAAAAGCTAAAAATCCATGCTTTAAACCTCCTAATCCAACCACAGAGAAGTCACTTTAACAACTATATTAGACTACCTCCTAGTAAACACAAATAAATAGTTTAGTGCTGAATGGTGTGCAAATATGGGAATACCTGAAAGAATGCAAAAGGGGAAGGGTGCAAGAAAGGTGAGAAAGTATGCCATGTCAAGTTGGTAGAAACATGGCCCATGAAAACCTGAGAACAGTAATAGAGTAGTCTTTCCCTAAGCAATGATAACTGTGACCCTATATAATGATATTAGAATTATATTTGTGTTACGAAGAAATGACCATTAAAATATTTTAAAGTTTCTCAGAATAAAATCCACACGGTTAATCTATTCTATAATCATGCAAATAAGTGTAAAGAATTAGAACTAAAGAGGTTATTCATGCCTTTAATACTAAAATTAATGATCAGAATGGAGGAAACACCACTCAAAATGGCAGTAAAAATTGCTCCTGTGAGAAACCTCAAGAAAGCAGAGTCCAGCTTCAAGCTGTGGAAAATGCTGACGAAAGGATGTGGAGATAGAGGCTCACACTCTGCCTGGATTACAGAGATTGGTGAGTGTTCTGAATCATGATCACCAAACTGAAAATCCTATTGATATACCTTTTCATGAAATATCCACCCTTGTATTATGTACCAAATGTTGTGCTAGAGAGTCAGAAAAAAATGTCCCACCATAATGCAAAGCCTTTACCTTTTCCAGTGTTTATATTATGGAAGTAAATTAATATTATCTGTTTAGTTACAATGCAATAAGAAAAGTGAAGATAGCATGACTCACTTAAGAAAGTTGATGAAGACTTCAATATTGAAACAGCAAACTGAGCATGAATGAGCTTCATCCAAATAGAGAATAAGGAGATTTCAAGAAAATGAAGCATCATATGTCAGGTTCTCGTAGAAGGAAGAATTTGTAAGTTTGAAAGCTCCAGTAAAAGTCAGTAAAGGTTAAAGCTTTTAAAAAGGTAGCTCATTCTTTAGATTGTGGGCCATTTAAAGGTTTGGGATAGCTTTGAAATATTTTTAACATGAAGGTAAAAATTTCAAACATCAATGGATTTGATAAATCAAGAAAAGACTAACTTGAAACCTTTGTTGTAGTGCTGATGAGAGATGCCTGGGAATCACATTGAAGCAATGGAGTGGATACTTAAACAAAAGTTTTGGAAATGTCCTGGAAGTCATAGGAACTATGTCATGTGTTTCACTAAATATAGCATATGGGAATATGAAGGAGGCATTGATAAGTACTTCTACATATTGGAATGAGAAAAGAATGTGCTATTTCACTGTGCTATTTCCAGAAGTGAAAAAGGTTTCCAGTAGTAAGATAACAGCAGTTGGGACACCCAGAGAATAAAGGAAGTTTGTGAGGCAGCTCAGTGCCTTGGTCTTATTCTCATTTTCCATGAGCACAAGTAGATATGAGCACAACTCTCATTTCTAGGGCCAGCAAATACTGACTAAAGAAACAAAATTTCTAATATTCTCTTTTTCTCCGACCTTACTTTGTTGTACGACTCAGAAGCAAACACTAAGATCAGAAATAAACTATCCTAATAAAGTCAGCCCTAGTTCACAGAGCTGTGAGGAATAAAAAACATACAACCAAGTTTAAAAGATACATGACTTCTTCAGCACAAAAATAAAGCATAATTACAAATATAGTGGTAAATAAATTGTGAAAAATCAAAATAGCAGACTTCTGCTGCTCTAAACAGTAGTTGATATCATTAAAGTATATATTAAAGATTTTTAAAGTGTGTAATTAAAGTGTAAGCTTTGTGTTGGAAGACACAGTTAGAACTCTAACTGGGTTCAAAGGAGGACAGTGCTTGATGTGTAGATGTGAAAAGTTGTTGGGAGAGAATAATAGTTGAAGATGCAACTACACATAAGTGGTAGTTTGAATATGCTTGGCCCATAGAGTGGCATTAATAGGAGGTGTGCCCATGTTGGAATAGGTGTGGCCTTGTTATAGGAAGTGTGCCAATGTAGGGGTGGTCTTTGAGACCTTCTTCCTAGCTGTCTGAGGATGCCAGTCTTCCCTATTTGTCTTCAGAACAAGAGTAGAACTCTCAGCTTCTCCAGCGTCATGCCTGTCTAGACACTGCCATGTTTCCAGTCTTGATGATAATAAACTGAATCAACCTCTGAACCTGTAAGCCAGCCCAATTAAATGTTGTCATTAATAAGAATTGCCAAAAAGAAAATTGCCTTGGCCATAGCAATAGAAATCCCAAGACATGTAGTAAGAAGAATTCTCAGACTTAACAAAATCCAAAAGAATGAACAGAGAAAAGAATGCAGTAACAGAGTCCAAGGAGAGTAGAGACAAAAAATAAAAGGTCATAGATTATCTTTAAAAGTGCAACTTTAGTGAAATATGGTAATTAGAACTATCACTTCATCTAACAAATAAGTATTGCGGAGCTAAGGATAGCTCATAAATATAACCAAGGACTTACCTTTCCATTCCAACATTTTAACAAATGCCCACTCTAATCCAGTGAACACACAGAATACTCCAGATGGGAGAAATGAGATGGTGGTAATTTTAAGATGAATAAAACACATTTTCTTCCTTACAGAGCTCCAGATCTATTGACATAGATATTAAACAAATGAGTCAAATATAATACTACCCCCAAAAGGTTACTTTGAGAATAGAAAAAAATAGATGTTACCAAATCTGATGAAAGAATTTCAAGTGAGCCCTGAAGAATAAGTATGTTTTAGGATTTCTATTGCTGTGATAAAAGCTCATGACCAAAAGCAACTTGGGGAAGAAAAGGTTTATTTCATTTTACAAACTTCAGGTTACACTCAATCACTGAAAGAAGTCTTGGCAGGTTTCAATATACGAATCTGGAGGCAGGAACTGGAGAAGAGACCATGGATTGTTTCTTGGTATCTATGTTTCTCAATTGTTTTGTCCTCCATGGAGTTCATTTTTCCAAGCTGAATTAGTATGCATTACTGAGCAGTATGTACTACTCACCTGTTGACTTCTTAGATTTGCTCAACCTGCTTTCTTTAAAACTCAGGAACACCTGTTCAAAGGTAGCAATGCTCACACTGTTCTGGGCTCTTCCATATTAATTATTTATCAAGAAAATATTTCAAAGACTTAGAAAGGATTTCTCTCACATAAGACTTCCTCTTCTAAAATATGTCTAGGTTTATGTCAAGTTGACAAAATCAATCAGAGCAGGTTAAGAATGTGAATAAGAAGGCAAATGAGTGCCGGGTGGTGGTGGCACACACCTTTAATCCCAGCACTTGGGAGGCAAAGGAAAGTGGATTTCTGAGTTCAAAGCCAGCCTGGTCTACAAGTGAGTTCTAGGACAGCCAAGGCTATACAGAGAAACCCTGTTTAAAAAAAATTAAAAAAAAAAAAAGAAGAAGAAGGCAAATGAGCAAAGATGCTACATCCAAGATGCATGATATTACTTAAATTTAGTCTGACAATAGAAGGTAAGCACTAGGGTACTTGTTGACAAAGTGAAATGGAATACCTGTAAGTCCTGCTGGCAGTCCAGGATGTCAAGAAAGCCATTGAAAAAAGACAGAGTGAAAGGTCCAAATGCTGAAACTCATTCTTAAAATGAAATTAGAATACTATTTGAGAAACACAAAAAATAAAATTCTTTTGTGGGTTCTTAGATAATCTAGATAAGGGTTTGTAAGGCCCTGAATGAAATGAGGACTGTTGTACATATGGAATGAATGGCACACAGTGCCTAGTGCAATGGAAATTATGTGAGAAGAGAAAAGTTAAAAATGTCTCCAGATTTTGGGAAAGGACATTAGAGTAATAAAAATAAGAAGGGATTGAGTAAAAAGTGAATTGAGACTCATTTTGAGAGATTTTAAAGTTGAAAATATCCCTGATGGATCTCCTTCGTTGATTGTTTCACATCTAGCTATGCACACAATGAACTACGAAATGATTGTAGGTTGAACTAAAAATAGATGAAGCTATCGCAATGACCAGTAAACTGTTATTCCCTTGTCTCTTGAAGCATAGACATATTTTAGATGTAATATTTGTATTGAAAAATATATTCAGAGGTAAGAATTATTGACATTTAGACAATTTGAATGCATCAAAAACAAATTTGTAGAATTTATTATTTTCTTAAAGGTAGTCCACTCACAGTCTTTCTCACTATAGCACAGAATACTGGAGCAATAGGCTGAAGATCACAGTGGTGTCCAAATCCCAGATACATACTGATTCAGCTTGGAAAAACAAAACCCATGGAGGATGAAACGATACAGAAGAAATGATACACTTAGTTTTGGCATAGGCAAATTTTGTAAATGAGACTGGAAAGCCAAAAATGGATCAAATATTTTCTATAGTTCTATCAGGAATTCAGATTCTGTTCTGAATCCATAATGTTCAAAATGTCATACAATTTTAATAGTTATTATTGAACATCTCTATTTATTTGTGCTTTATTGGATATTAGAAATTTAAGGCCGGGCGGTGGTAGCGCACTCCTTTAATCCCAGCACTTGGGAGGCAGAGGCAGGCAGAGTTTGAGGCCAGCCTGGTCTACAGAGTGAGTTCCAGGACAGCCAGGGCTACACAGAGAAACCCTGTCTTGAAAAACCAAAAAAAGAAAAAAAAAGAAAGAAAAAGAAAAAAAGAAATTTAACCAAAACATGTTTATTTCATTCTTTTAACAGAGTTGTTTAGCATCTTTGTAGTGCATTTATTTTAAAGATGTGAAAGGTGAGACTCATAGAGCTGAAGTGGCTGTTACTAGTTCTACTCATATGTGAAACAAAGTTAATGTCCATGCCTGCCTGAGTTGAAGAATTTATTTGTTGTGCTATACTTTGTCCATTTCTTCTACCCCTTGGTTATAAAGAGCACTGTTGGTTCTACTCCAGACCTTGGCATAAAGGACACATCAACTTACACTTTCTCATAGTGGCGAGTGTTGTCATGCATCTATTTGGCTCCTTTGGTACTCACAAAACATCATCTCAATAGGAAAGGCTATCATAAATACCTGTTAACTCATAACATACTCATGATAGCCCACTATCAAACCTTCTAACATACCTGGGAGATGGATTACTTTCACCTTCTAGCCATTGAGTTTTCTCTTTATACTTCATATGATTGAGCAGAAAGAAAGAAAAAAAAAAAAAAACCTGCCAATCTACTTCTTCATAGTTTGATACTAATTCTTTAAAAAAAAAAAAAGCACAATATATTTTTCTTACATTGATGTTCTTCATACTGTACCATTTTCCTGAAAATTAGGTGCTAAATTGTATTCCATTTTTAACCAGTTCTTTTAATTCAATTAATATAGCTGAAGCAAATGAATGCTGATAAAGTGAAACTTTTAGGAAAAAATTTTAAAGACGTTAAATGATTGTCTTGCCTTCTAAAATTCCGAGGATCTATATTTTGCTGTAAATTGTGTAAGACTCACTCTTTTCTGAGAGAATGATGTCATTTAACTGTAGAATTTAAGACATGACAATGTCTGCTTGTAGGCTTGTGAGCACTTTAGACAACATTTATTGTGATCTGATCTGCTTCCTGTTTGATGATAGGAAATGGTATGGAATACGCAGAGAACACAGAAACTGGTTATTTGAGCTACCCACAGCTGAAAAGCAATGTTCTACTACATGAAACCTGATATATATATTGAGAAGTTTTTCTAAAATAAAATATCTAACAGAGGTATGGGGATCATAAAAATGATGATTGAAGACCCCAACTATCCAGAAATTTTCTAAAAATTAGGCCTCTCTTAACTAACATAAGTGTCTTAGATAGGTTTTTACTACTGTGAACAGACATCATGACCAATGAAAGTCTGATAAAGGACAACATTTAATTCAGGTTGGCTTACGGGTTCAGAGGTTCAGTTCATTATCAAGGTGGAAGCACAGCATTGTCCAGTCAGGCATGGTGCAAGAGGAGCTGAGAGTTCTACATCTTAATCTGAAGGCTGCTAGTTGAAGACTGACTTCCAGGCAGCTAAAGTGAGGATCTTAAGCCCACACCCACAGTGACACATCTACTACTACAACAAGGCCACATCTCCCAATAGTGCCACTCCCTGGGCCAAGCATATACAAACCATCACAATAAGAAAGTCTGTAGCCAGGCAGTGGTGGCGCATGCCTTTAATCCCAGCACTTGGGAGGCAGAGGCAGGTGGATTTCTGAGTTTGAGGCCAGCCTGGTCTACAGAGTGAGTTCCAGGACAGCCAAGGCTATACAGAGAAACCCTGTCTTGAAAAAACAAAACAAAACAAAAAGTCTGTAATTCCTAGGCAATTCTATTACTGAGAGTCTTAATCATTTGATTATGTTTCACTAAAAAAATAGTATTGTATATATTTATAGGACACAATGCAATATTTTCATATAAACTCAAATTTGGAGAATGATTAAGTCAAGCTAAATAAATGATTTGCCTAGCATTTGTTTTGTGATGAAAATATTTGAAATCTACACTTACAGAGGGAAGTGGAAAGATTCCCAAACTTCTGTTTTATTATTATTATTATTATTATTATTATTATTATTATTATTATTATTAAGAATTTTTTATTTATTTACATTTCAAATGTCCTCTTTCCAGGTCCCCCTCTACGAACACCACACCCCTCCCCCTCCCTTTTGCCTTTAAGAGGGTGCTCTCCCACCCACCTACCCACTCCCACCACACCCCTCTAGCACCTCCCTTTTCTGGGACATCAAGCCTACACAGGACTATGTACATCCATTCCCACTGAGGCCAGGCAGGTCAGTCCTCTGCTACATACGTAGCAAGGATCATGGACCAGCCCATGTAAGCTCCTTGGTTGGTAGCTCATTCCCTGGTATCTCTGAGAGGTCCAGTTAGTTGATACTGTTGTTCTTCCTACGGGGTTACAATCCCCTTCACTCGTCCATAAGGTTCTCTGGGCTCAGTCCAATGACTAGCTGTAAGTATCTCCATCTGTCTCAGTCAGCTGCTGGTAGAGCTTCTCAGAGGAGAGCCATGCCAGGATCCTGTCTGCAAACACAATATGGCATCAGCAATAGTGTCAAGGTTTGGTGCCTGTGCATGGAATGGATCCCAAGCTGGGGTTGTCTCTGGATGGCCTTTCCTTCAGTCTCTGCTCCAATATTTGTCCCTGCATTTTCTTTAAACAGGAAAAAATCTGGGTCAAAAAATTTGAGATGGGTGGGTGGTCCCACTCCTCATCCAGGGGCCATTTATATCTACTGGAGGTGGTTTCTTCAGGTTCCATCTCCCCACTATTGGGCATTTTGGCTAATGTCATCCCCATTGGGTCCTAGAAGCCTCTCATATGTCTGGTTTCTGGGACTTTCTAGTGGTTCCCCAGCCTCTCCCCCACCCCACACTGCTGTATATTTCTATTCAATCTCCTGCCCCTCTGGGTTTCTTTCCTGTCTCCCCTATACATGATTCTGCCCTCTTCCCTCCCCCTTCCCTCTCCTACCTAGGCCCCTCTCTCCTTCTGCCTCCTGAGATTATTTTGTTCCCTCTTCTAAGTGGGATTGAAGCACTGAACTTTCTTCTTGTTAAGCATCATATGGTCTGTGAATTGTATCACAGATATTCTGAACTTTCTGCTTAATCCTACTTACCAGTGAGAACATACCATGTGTGTCATTTTGGGTCTGGGTTATCTCACTCAGGATGATATTTTCTAGTTCTGTCCATTTGCCTGGAAAATTCATGGTGTCCTTGTTTTTAATAGCTGAGCAGTATTCCATTGTGTAAAAGAACCAAATTATCTGTATCCATTCTTCAGTTGAGGGACATCTGGGTTGTCTTCAGCTTCTGGCTATTATAAATAAGGCTACTATGAACATAGTGGAGCACGTGTCCTTGTGATATGGTGGAGCATCTTTTGGTTATATACTCAGGAGTGGTATTGCTGGCTCTTCAGATAGAACCATTTTCAATTTTCTGAGGAACTGCCAGATTGATTTCCAGAGTGGTTGTACCAGTTTGCAATCCCACCAGCAAAAGAGGAGTGTTCCTCTTTCTCCACATCTTCACCAGCATCTGCTGTCACCTGAGTTTTTGATCTTAGCCATTCTGATTTATGTAAGGTGGAATCTCAAGGTTGTTTTGATTTGCATTTTCCTGATGATTAAGGATGCGTTGAACATTTCTTTGGGTACTTCTTAGCCATTCAAGATTCCTCAGTTAAGAATTCTCTGCTCATTTTTTAATAGGGTTATTTGGTTTTCTGAAGTCTAATTTCTTTAGTTCTTTGTTTATTTTGGATATTAGCCTTCTGTCAGACATAGGGTTAGTGAAGATATTTTCCCATGTAGGTTGCCATTTTGCAAGGTATCACTGTTTGTAGATGATATGATAATATACATAAGCGACCCCAAAAATTCTACCTTAGAACTCCTACAGCTGATAAACAACTTCAGTAAAGTGGCTGGATATAAAATTAACTCAAAGCAATCAATAGCCTTCCTCTATACAAAGGATAAACAAGCTAAGAAAATTCGGGAAACAATACCCTTCACAATAGCCACAAATAATATAAAATATCTTGGTTTAACCCTAACCAAGCAAGTGAAAGATCTGTATGGCAAGAGCTTCAAGTCTCTGAAGAAAGAAATTGAAGACCTCAGAAGATAAAAAGATCTTCCATGCTCATGGATCAGTATGATTAACATAGTAAAAATGGTCATCTCACCCAAAACAATCTACAGATTCAGTGCAATCCCCATCAAAATTCTGAATTCCAAATTCCAAAATTCACAGAAATAGAAAATGCAATTCTCAATTTCATTTGGAATAATAATTTAAAAAAACAAATTACAAAAACAAGGATAGCGAAAACAATTCTCAACAATAAAAGAACTTCTGGGGAAATCACCATCCCTGACCTCAAGCTGTACCACAGAGCAATAGTGAAAAAACAGACAGGTTGATCAATGAAATAGAATTGTAGTCCCAGAAATAAAGTTGCACAACTATAGACACTTGATCCTTGACAAAGAAGCCAAAACTATACAGTGGAAAAAAGAAAGCATCTTCAACCAATGGTGCTGGTCTACCTGGCAGTCTGCATGTAGAAGAGTGCAAACTGATCCCTATTTATCACCTTGTACAAAGTTCAAGTGGAAAAGAACCTCAAATACATTGGTACAGGGGAAAACTTCCTGAACAGATCACCAATGGCCCAAGCTCTAAGATCAACAATTGACAAATGGGACCTCATGAAACAGTCTGTAAGGCAAAGGATACTGTCAATAAGACAAACGTCATAAAATTAGTGAAGAAGAAAAAGAAAGGATATTCAGGAGAGCATAGTCATGAGAGTGGCTGGGAAACTAGGCAAGCTTTCACCCTGAGAAAAGATAGGGTTAACCATGTGCTTGTCTTATCTTGTAGACAATGAATAGGCACAACTGAGATAAATGCTTCAACTTCACAAAAGAAAGGATTTTGACAATCAGACTTACTAAAAGATGAAAATGTCCATTTTTGTTCATGGAAAATATTTAACCTACACTGGAAAAAAAATCTTGTTAGGCAAGACACTCAAATGAAGGAGTGAGCTTCAGTTACTAATGCTTCCATCATTCACTAGTATCCTGGTTCCCACTCTGTCAGATTAAGTTTAGCACAAATAGATACAGTTCTTTATCAGTGTTGCTTGTTTTGGAATAACATGTGAGCACAGTAGAGGAAGCAGGTAAGATGGAATAACAAAATTTAGAGAGGCTGTTAATGAATATTAACACAGAACCAGCTTTGACCTTACTTTCTATAGGAAAAAGTGAGGAATATCTTAATTATTTTTATTACAGTAATCATTTTATTGTCTACAGAAATAGAGGGTTCAATGAAAATGATCCCTATAGAGGCATATATTTGAGAACTTCATCCCCAATTGGGAAGAACACATGTATTTGAATACATCATCTCTTGTTTGGGAAGGGCTTGAATGGCCTTGTTGGAAGAGGGTTATCACTAGGAGCAGACTTTGATTTTTCAAAAAAACTCTGAGATTCTCTTGATATCTCCTGTCTATCTTCAGATAGAACTTTTCTGCTACTGTTCTAGCTCCATTACTGCCTGTCTGCTGCCATGCTACCAGCCATGATGGTCATGTACTATAAACCTATGAAACTACAAGCCTCAAATTAAACATTTTATTTCAAAAGTTGCTTTGGTCATGGTATTTTATCACAGCAATAAAAAAGTAACTAAGATAGTATGCATTCTATAGTTTCATTTTGTATATGTAGGATATGAAAAATAAATATATTTTGTAAAAATGAATAATAAGATAGAACTCCCCTGGATGTTGAACACAGCTTTGGACCTTCATCAAGTGTTGCCGCCAGCAGCAACAGTTGAACCGGGTTCACCTGCAAGAGAGGCTGAGGATGGGAAAGGGCAGGAAGAGATGAAGCCAGGACAAAGTTCTCTGATCAAGGCTCAAAGTTTAATATAAGACCATCAAATAAAAAGGGGAAGACCCAACCCCCACAAGAAGAGTCTTCTTCAGCACTTCAACTCAGCATGCATCCTTAATCACTGCAGAGGTGTAACGAGCAAGCTAGGCAGGCAGTCTATTCAACTCAACTCCTGTGGCAGTCTCCAATGCAGGCAGCTTCCCAGGTCCTTTGTTATTTGGTCTCTAGTGGTAAACAGTGTGTTCCCACCTGCTCAGCCTGACAAGCTGGTGACCTGGGGGAAAGGTACAATTCAATCAAGAGTTGCTGATATTCACAATAAAGTAAGATAATGGAGTTTTCTCTTTTTATTATTGGATATTTTGTTTATTTATAATACAGATGCCATCCCCTTTCTCCATGTCCCCTCCCTAAAACCCCATATCCCATCCCCTCTCCTCCTTTATTCTTTTATACCATTTTGATTACATACATGTATTACGGTCAGTTCTAGGTTGAGGGTCTAGCAATACAATAGATACAAATAGTCAAGGAACAAGCAATACAATAAACACAAATAGTCAAAGAAAAAGCAAAGCATTAAACCCAATTACCTGAACACTCCCATGATCACTGTTTCTAACGGCTTATCAGGATGACCAAAGTATCTGAGCCTCCTTCCCTGTCCTAGCCCAAGGTCATTTGCATGTCTGAAGCCTACTTCCTTGTTCTAAGCTAAAATTTAGATTCCTGTCTGAAATTACTTCTTTGTTCTAGCCTAATATTTAGGTTCCTTCCTGAGATTACTTCTTTGTTCTAGCCTAAGATTTAGATTCCTACCTGAAATTACTTCTTTGTTCTAGCCTAATGTTAGATTCCTGCCTAAAGCCTACTTCCTTGTCCTTGGCCAATGTCATATTCCTGCCAAGCAGCCCATTTTCTTGTCCTTGGCTCATGTCAGCTTCTTGCCAAGCAGCCCCAAAGGCTCTCCTCCTCTCCCCCTTTTTTATTTCATTAACAAGACTGAGCCTGTTTCAGGTTGTTCTGACAAGAATGCCTTCCTTACCCATCATAGAATATGCATTATCAAAAGCAATGCATTTATGTCTTAGGTTGGTAAGGTTCTGTGCATAATCTTACCCGTTCTTGGCTTGCCAGCCTGTTAATTTAATAACTCTGTCTGGAGGTCCATGTTTTAACAATACATAGGAGGCTTATGAATTTCAAGAATGCTGCCCTGCTGATTATTGATGTGTGTTGAGGCCCAAGCTCGAGTCCCTGTTCGGGCGCCAAAATAATGTTGGGGTCCACACTAGCCCCACGTTGGGGCGGCCAAAATAAATGTTGCAGCCCAGGCAAAGTGTTGAGGCCCGGGCCGACCTATGTTTGGGCGGCCACTGTATCCCGGCCCAAGCTGCTGCTCCGGTCTGCGGGTCGGGGTTCAGCAAGAGCAAGGGTGAGGGCAGACTCAAAGAATGGAGACCAGACAGGGTGTGATTCAATCCCGTTTATTCTTCAGTCTCTCTTCCTCTAAGTGTCTCCTGTCTGATTCTCCCTCTATAGTCTCTCTAATGTCTGGTTCTGTCTTCTATAGTCTGATTTGTCTCTGCCTTTTATATGTCTTACTTCTAAGCTACACCTCTAAGTTACACCTTTAATCATGCCCTTAGGTCTTGTCTCTAACTCTGATCTCTATACTTCTAAGTCATACTCTTAAGTCACACACCTTTAATCTCACACACCTTTAATCTCACGCACCTTTAATCTCAAGGTATCTAAACCAAGATTCTCGGAGTGTTCTCAGCTGTTGTAGGCTATTGTAATCCATGTCTCATGTCAGGGTATATGGCTCAAGATGGCTGCAAAGCTGATAGCTGCTTTCTGCTAAAAGTTGGCCCCCAACAGATGTGGTAGATACTGCAGATAAAATTACCCATGGCCTGAAATCAGTATTTCTATTTTGGTCAAGCTTCAAAAATGGCATATATAGCTTGATCATGCTAGCCCTTTTTGTCCTGGGAATACTTTTATTCCTGCCCATTATGTTAAAGCTTTTCTTCAAAAACATCAACATGTTGCCAGCCAAGTACATGGAGTTTTCTCTTTATAGATGTATGTAAATCCTATACAAGTCACAGGTCAGATTTAATTTATTATCTTTTGGAGGTTTACAGCATTCGCTTATTTTAGCTTGATAAATATGAAAATAATTATACCAATTTGTACCAGTGAGGTACAAGATAGTCCTAATATCCAGTCCATCATATTGTTGACTAACCAGAACCTCTGTCATCTCTCCTAACTAATTGTATTTTGAGAGAAAAGTTTTATTTTAACAGGAAGGGTGATATGTAGGAGGAGCTAAGGTGAGAGGAAGAGAAGGAGTAAGGAGAGGAGGAGAAGAAGGAGAGGAGAAGCTACGTGATGAGAGAAAGAGAAAGAGAGGGGGGACATGGAGGCAGATGTTCACGTGTCTCCACCAGTCAAAGATAGTTGATATATCTAGTTTGGGTATTTTACACTCCTGATTGAGCATTACCAACCTTATAAAGCCTTTGATTAACATTTTTTAAAAATTGTATAAAAGCAAAAAGAAAAGAGGGGCATGGGATAGGGGTTTTCTAGGGAGAGGAATTGAGGAAAGGGGATGGCATCTGAAATGTAAATAAAATATCCAATAAAATAAATAAATAAATATATGAAAATAACCTTTTGCAATGCAAGACCAAAGCTGAATAAATTCTTACATTCTGATATTTTGTTAAATTAAAATTAGTCTTTTGAAATGTATTTTAACTAATAAAACTGTAAGAAGTATGCATAACTGGTTACCAGATAACATGTAGGTAGGTACATATATATGTTGTATAATATTTAAATTAGATCAAATCTAGCTATTTCCTCAAACATTTGACATTTCTTAATAGAGAAACATTTTAAAGGTATTTCCTCTAGCTGTTTAATATATAGTACACCATTCCTGTGTAGAGTCTCTTGCTGTGCAGTAATATAATTTCTTACATTTAAATACATTTCTTATATGACTTTGTGTTCATGATCATCTTCTATAGCTAACACCTTTCAACTTCTATGAGACTGTTTCATGTTACACATAAAATTGAGGTGGTACAATGTTTGTCTTCCTGTGCCTGCCTATTTTACTTAACACAATGACCTCCAGGTTCACCTATGCTTTTGCAAATGATTAGATTTCATTCTCTTACAATGGCTGAATTACACACATTCCATATGTGTGTATACTATACTTCCTTACCATTCATCAGTAGATACTTAGATTGTTTTATCTCTTGCTTCTGTGAATATTACAGCAATAAAAAGTGGGACTCAGACATTTTTTTAATCTACTCATTTCATTTTCTGTGGCTATATATCAATCAAATAGAGAGTAATAGACCAGTCAGAGACTGATAAATGGCTTGATTTAGTAGCATATTTTTAATTCCTCAGTTATTTTTTTTTCTGTCATAGGACCTTTCTATGTGATTGCCATAAAGATTTAAGTTTTTTTCTTATAAGAAGTAATTTGTAAGTGATAAAAATGTGTCATATATCATAACAGTAAAAAACAAACTAACCAAAAATCCAAAACAGGAGGCAATCCAAAACAGAATAGGATAGTACATTCCTGGGATCTGGGAAGTATAAACACTGTGATCCAGGGGTTCAAGGTCATCTTTAACTGCATAGTAAGTTCAGGCTAGCCTGAGCTACATGAAACACTGTCTCAAAAAAACCACACACACACACACAAGGAGCTGGAGAGATGTCTCCATTAAGAGCACTGACTGCTCTTCCAGAGATCCTGAGTTCAATTCCCAGCACCCACATGATGGCTCATAAGCATCTGTATGGGATATGATACCCTCCTCTGGTGTGTCTAAAGACAGCGACAGTGTACTCACATATATAAAATAAATAAATCTTTAGAAAGAGAGAGAGAGAGAGAGAGAGAGAGAGAGAGAGAGAGAGAGAGAGCAGGAAAAGAAAAGGAAGTTGGAAGAGGAGCAAAAAATATATACCAATAAATAATTATAAAATTAATACTTGGACTCCATTGCTCCTAACATTTTGAATCTTGGATGCCCCATTTACATCTTTTATGTTGTCTCCGTCTCTCTCATTACTTAATTGTTATTATTAATCATTATTATAATTAATTTTTCTTTATTTGTTTTAGCAATATCAGTGGCTTACATACACTGCTTGTAATACTAGAGTATTCTGATTTTTCTCTATATAATTAGTCTTATCAGTATGTTTTATACTTTGTTATGATTTCTTTGTATCCATTCATGTCTCCTTCTCTATGGCTGAATGGCTCCCTGGATCATTTCTTATAAGACAGACATGATGAAGGCATTCTCTTAGCCTCTATTTTTGAGTGTCTTTATCTTTTTTTCATCTTACAAGGATAGCTTTGCTGAGTATATTCTTGGTTGAAATAAATTTTTGTTGATATTTATTTACTTTGTCTCTTTTGGTACTAATGAAAATTGTGCGACATTTTCTACTGGTATTTAAAGTTTCTGCTGACATGTCTTCTGTATTATTAATTAGGACACCTTTACAGATTATTTGTTTCCTTTTGTTTACAACATTAATAATCTCTTGTTTCTTATCCCTTGGAGAAGTAGACTAGAAGACGGCTAGGTAAGCTTGGTTAACTGGAACTAAACAGCTTTAGTCCTGGAACCCTGTCTAGGGGTAGCAGCAAGAAAATAAAGAAATGACAGAAACATACACCACATACATCAAAGCTAGGAACAGAAGGAATTTGCTATGGGCCCTCATCTGTGTATTCATTAAGTACATTTGAGGTGGAGGTAACTAGCCTTGGTAGCAAGTTTCTGTAGGTGAAAAGTCACAAGCTATAAGCATCCAAAAAAAGGAAGCTGTAGTTTTTAGTGTTTTTTATACTGATCGATGGTTAATAAACACTTATAACCTGATTACCACAGAAATTTTTCCTATTTCACCTGAACGTGGTCCATATTGGGTAGCAGCTCTGCCAATTTCCCATGGATCCAAAGCTTTGGAGTTTTTAACATGTCTTTCCTATATCACAATAAACACTCACTCAGACTTCCTCTGGTTCCTACATTTGGTTGAGTTAATTCTGAATGGTAGCCTTTGACAATACTGTACCTACAAATCTGTATCCTTCTCTAGGCTTGGAAAGTTTTCTACTATGTTCTATTTGAATAACCTTTCTATCCATTTAGCAAACTCACATTTCCCATGGACCTCAATAACAAATATTTTCCTTTTTTTAATACCATCTCAAGAAATTCATAGTTTGCTTTATTTCTATTCAGTTTTGTTGTTTTCTTGTTTGTGATTAGTACTGTCAATAAGTGAATTTTAGAGTTACCTCTTAGATAAAACTTACAACGTGTTTGTGAGCTTATTATCAGGGTCATTTAACAGCTAGGAAAGCACACCCTGGGTGTGGAAAGAAATGGGAGGGCCAAACATGAACACCAGCAGTCACCTCTATTTCCTGACCTTAGCTATCTCACACTTCTGACCACCATCATGGACTGTATCTCTTCTTAAACTGTTAGTCAAAATAAATCTTTGCTTCCTGACAAATGTGGTTTTGTAGGATTTTTCTTTCAAGGCAACAAGAAAAGTAATAATACATCCACTAAATGAGTAGTTTCCAAATCCTGTCTTCTAGCTCTCCAATTAGTCCTTCTATTTTATCTGCTCATCCATGGATGTCATCTCTCATGTTTCAAATTCAATTACTGTGTTTTTAATAAATTTTGTTTTATCATTTAAATAACTTCTGTCTCTTTACTAAATTTTTCTATCATATTGAATAATTGTTCTTTTTTTCTTTCTTATGTTTTCTTTTCATAAAGGTCACTGTGTTTCCTTAAAACTAGTGCTTTAAGGGGCTGGAAAAAAATGGCTAAGTTGTTGAAAGCACATGTTGCTCTTGCAAAAGACCCAAATTTGGACCCCAGCATATGTGTGTAGGTTCACAACCAACAGTAACTCCAGTCCCAGAGGAGCTGATGCTCTCTTCCAACCTCCATGGGCACTAGAGTCATGCATGGTGACATACATATATGCAAGCAGAACATTCATACGCACAACAAAATAAATAAATCTAAAAAATTAATTAAAATCTTTTAAGTTCTTTATCTAAGATTTACCCATGTTAGTTACTTAATTTTCTGTGTCTGTTAAGTTAGTTTGACTGATAACTAAGGTGATGTTTCTAAAAGTTCTTCACATTGCTGATAAATAATTTGATAATTAAATAACTAGATTTATATTCCAGTTGCCTTAGTCCACTTTTACTTTGGCTTTTCAAAAATTACAAACAGCTTCCTGATTCTTCCTCAGCCTGAAGTGACTTGTATGTCAGCACAGGATGGCACTATCAGTCCATGAAACAGACTTGAATTTTATTTGCCTTCTAGTATTGGAATAGTAGCAGTGCACCAACAAGGACCTAGTGGCAACCATGGACAGTGTGCTGTTAGAGATAATCTGGAGGAGTATTTAATATAGTCAGATTATACTCATAATTCTGTTCCTGGAAGCAGGGACAACCCAAAGATTGCACCCACAACACCATTCTCTGATTAAACAGTACAAATATTTTCCTGGCTCTGGGATGAGTCACCCCACAGGGAAAATCCCCAGGTTCCATACTACACTCAGTCAGACCAATGTTAAAAGTACTATGTCATATCTTAGGCTTGCAGGCCCACACTGCCATGGGCTTCCTCTATTGAGGGCCTTGTGCCTTGTGGCCCACAGTTGGTACATGCAGACACACATGATACTGACAAGATAGAAGTATAATTTCTTGGGTATGCATACCTCCAGGACTTGAGGTCTTGTTCCTGGACACTGATCTGGGAACAGGAATTACTGGGATCTGTCAAGTGCTAAATGGAAGCCAAAATTTTGCTTTATCTTTTAAATAGCCTCTGTCTCTTTGCTAAGTTTTCCTAACATTCTCAAACACATGAAACACTCTGTTTTCATGAAGGTCATTAAATTTTCTTTTTAAAAAAGAAAAAAGTGCTTTCAGAGGCTGGAGAAATGGCTAAGTTCAAAAATTAAAAACAGCTTACTGACTCTTGAGTTCCACATCAACACCTGTATCTTCACCCTGCCTGATCCTAACAAATAGATTCTTGCTGTAGATTTTGCTATCTAAGGATGTAGTGGAGAGGGAAGCTCCTTAACTACTGAGACTGAACTAAGCTGGGCAATATTTTGAGGCTAGCAGTTGTAACAACCAGTGCAGTCTCACAGTACAGTCAGGGACTGCACAAAGTGGAACTAGAAATGATAGATGCAAAACCATGAATCTACTCTACCAGGACAATTGTTTGCCTAGATCTGCAGATGGTCCTAAGATTCTATGTATAAGACTAGGCCTATACATAGGAATATTTTGTTTCTTTACTACTTTTGTCCTGTTGCTGAGTGTTAGTGCAGTGGACCTGACACTGAACTATAAGCGAAAAATTCTGTGCTAGCTTTGGTGATCTGTTCCCAGACAGTCAAATCTCATTCCCTCTTCTGCTCCCAGAGGCTGGAGAGACCTGATAGATTCAGTCACTTAGCTGCCAGACTAGTGCACTTACAGTGCTTTGTTGCTTTACATACCTGTGGCAGGATATTTGGGGCTCTGCTTAACACTGAATTTTGCTGTGATGGGCCTGGCACTGGGTTTCAATTCTAAAGCTATGAGTTAAATTTCATCTCTGACACATAGATGGCAGTTATTTTTACTCAGATTGGTTGGTCTAGTAAGGAAGAAATGATGGGGCATCTTTTTCTTTCTAGCTTTGTCAATGCATCTTTTCTCACTATTGTACTAAAACTAAACACTGTGGACTCTCATCTCAGTCCTTTTCTGTTGTAAAGGTAGCATATATAAACAGCTGTTCCACTTTGTAAGTGTATGACGATACTACCACTATGGAATCTCACTCACATGCCAAATTATTCTGCCTTTAAAAATAGTCTCATAAGCATTTCACTGTAGCTGAACATAGCATCAGAAAATGTAATTGTTAGTAATTTAGCCTATCAAATAGTTCTAATTAAGATAAATATTATCTGCACTCCATTTAAAAAAATTTCTTAGTTGATATTAGACAAAATCAATTATTCATCTGTCTTAAAAGCTAAAATGAACATATTCTTTACAAATTCACTCATTCTACTTATTTCTACATAGTACAGTACATCCTTAGCATTTTTAGCCCTCTTAAGCATGAAGATTAGAATTATTTTTTGGATGTATCATTGTTCTGGCACAGTAATAACAATTTTCATACAGGTATCATGAGATAATACAGAGTACAGATGCTCTAAGCCATATATTTCATGATTCAAATCCCAATTCTGACATACAGTTGCTAAACAAAGTGTCCAACTTATTTCAAACAAAACTTTCTTAAGCTTTTCTGTACACATTCTTCCTATACAAGGTGTAATAGCTTCATGGGCTGAAACATTGTTTGGTATTCCTTGATCAGTATAAACCCACAATAATAATTTCATGTTTGATGATTAAAAGTTGCCATCCAAGTCTAGTTTCAGATGCCCTCATTCTTTACAATCCACATCATTATGATACTTTGGTCATTAGCACATGATGAACATCTCTAAATATAGAATGGCTATTAAAAGAAATTTCATTTGAAGTTTTATTATAAAGGAAAAATGTAAGTTATCTTAAGATACAGCATTGATTATTTCTAAGTCATTGATGCTCCAGACAAAAACAGATTGTAGATAATTATGAGCTATGACTATGGAAAACCTGAACTTTCAAAAAACTATCATTGATAAAAACAAATCTCTTTTTGAAGTCATTCCCAGTTAGAGAGAATGCCAGTATTTTGGCTATAAAGTGAGACTCAGTGTTGTAAATTTGTTGGTAGCTACTGCCACCAAGTGGTGGCAAAATGATTCTTCAGAGATGAACCCAACTAGTTGTTAGTCATAAACAACTAAGATCTGATCTTCATAAAATGCCAATATTTCTTTGGTTTCTACAACCACACCACCTTCATGTCTTGCTAAAAATGAAACTTAAGAATGTCATTGTCTGTTCCATGAAGGTTCTCTAATACAAAAGTAAAGGGTACAAAAACATAAAATTCTAAACTACTTGAATTCTAAACTACTTTGAAGCCGTAGACTTCAAATGGCTGGTGTGTAGATATCACCCTGCCACTTATTTGTTTGATAATGTCCATAAAAATTTATCTGAGAATTACACTGCTTATCTAAAATTTGAGGAAGAAAATAGGTAACAAGTGTATGTCGGGTGCTCAGTAGTAGAAAGCCCGCTCCCTTATAATTTTGATGCCTATTTCACTTCATTTCTCTTTC
Source organism: Arvicanthis niloticus (assembly GCF_011762505.2). Classification (NCBI taxonomy): domain Eukaryota; kingdom Metazoa; phylum Chordata; class Mammalia; order Rodentia; family Muridae; genus Arvicanthis; species Arvicanthis niloticus. Next base: position 61,521 of record NC_133430.1, on the reverse strand, counting down.
TTGCATTCAAATAATAACTTATTGTCATTACAATTATTACTGATATATCAATCTAACATAATCATAAAGAGGCTCGAGCAAACTTACATAACACAAACGCTGTCAGCCATGACAGGTATATTACTTACTTTCTTTTGTTGTGATAAAATGCCATGACCAATAGCAACTTAAGGAATGGTCTAGTTTGGCCAAAAAATAAATGTCCATAATGGCAGCAAGCAACTGGAGGAGGAATTTGAAAACTCACCTCTCAACTATACACAGAAAGCATGAAGGTTAGACAATATAAATTCTGAAAGCCTACCCATAACATTGTCCTCTATTATCTCTTCTAAAAAGCACCTCCAACATGGGAGCAAATACTTAAATAATCAATATTGTGACATTTCTCATATAAACCATAAAAGCAAGGATACTTTGTTGTTTTTCTAGTTCCAAAAAGAAATGCACAGTGGACAGACAGAACCTAAGGTTTTAAGTCTATGTTGGGTCACTCAAATTTCTTTCTGAGAAGTTCTCAAAGAAATTAGGCCTACTTTTAGTTTCTGTAATTGTATTATTATAAAGGACATCGATTAATATTTACAGGATATAGTCTAAAACACAAAATCTATATGTGGGTGTAAATTATACAATCATATACAATAGGAACTATAAGAATTATTTTTACTGAATAGGTTTAGGTACAAATAATGTTATGGCCTTTAGTTGTGCTAAATCTGGGATTAGACAGGAGTCTCAGTTCATCAGTACATCTTATACACTGATAAATTCTGACTAATTTATGATCATGACAATAGAGTCCTAGAATAGGAACTTTTCTATTGCAGGGACATAATATATCTTCTGTTTCATCTAATAAATTGCACAGCACCACATGTAGATCCCTAAACTTCAATTCTTTGAAAATTGAGCCTCCAGCTCAGTATATCTAATAGGGTTCTATTCCAATTTCATGTCAGAATTATCCCACCATACTCTTATATACCCTAACAAGTGACCATTTATACTTCCCTTAAACATTTCTAATAAAAAGAAGATTATTTACTGCAAGAGAGAGCACAAGCTACTGTGTGGTCAAATCTAGTCTTTATATTTCATTAGAAATTAGTTGAAATCTTCCTATGTGCATTTCTTCTCCATTGTTGTCAGATTCAACATCTAGATGCAGAAACAACTGGTGACATACTAGACTGTTTCTATTTCCTACATAGGTCAAACAATAGAATTTGGGGTAAAACTAGCTTCATCTAACAGCACAAAAAATGTGTTTTTTACATAGACTACCATCCATAAATATTTAATTTCCCCAGAACTTTATGGTTTTTTAACACAGATATTCTGAGTCATTTGATTCAAAAGACAAATCTATATATAAATCAGAATAGACTGCAAAAAAATCATCATTGTGTTAAAATCAACCACAGGATTCAGCACAGTAGTGGCCTCTAACCCTTTGTTTTCTAAGATTTGATAACATCTTGGGATTCTTCATTCTAGATTCCTCTGACAGGATGTAGGATGGAAACTGGATTTTAGATAAATGTGTATCAGAAAGGAAATAGATCTTTTAATATCTTTCTTAATTTTTCTTTTGTATCCTCTTTTTTACTAATTATATTTCTTTTAAAGTAGTTTATTAAGGGAGTAATGGAAAGATTTTTATTTAACTCATAAATAGCAAAGAGATATAGCAAGAAACTAGAATTTAAGTGTGATTTTGAATGTGAAGGGAGAGGAGAAGCATTCTCTAGGAAATAGCACTGAGATGACAGACATACTTAATGGCAGCCCTTGCCACAAGAGAGATGTCGCTTCAAGTTTTCAACCAAGTACACACTAAATACTTCACCAAGAAAACATTCTAACAGCATGTCTCTGGATTGTTCAGAGGTAGCATAAAATGGAGTCAAGTATACAGTGGGTGATAATATTGGAATCCCAAACTTCAGCTCCCATTAAATGTCTAACCCTGAATTGCTATGTGATTTTTGGCATCTTCACTTCTCTACCCACAACATAAAAATAGTAAAATGTGCTTTTTTTTTTTTTTTTTTTTTTTTTGTCTTGCTATAGCTGATGGGAGAGGAACTGAAGATACTCAGTATTGCAAACTTTTGAAAACTTAAAACTATGGAAACTGGAGAATTTATTTCAATTGAGCATTACAACTATTTCCTTTTAGAGTGCTTTAACAGGAATTATTAATGAAAGGACTGGACTATGAAAGTAAAAGTACATCTTCTGAGACATTATGTAAATTTTCTTTTTGGAAGCCTAGTAATAACAAAAGGATAGAGATGGACAAGGCAATGTTTAGTTTTCTTTCCAAAGGCATAAGTCACGTGCTTTATTATAACTTCATGTAAATAGATTGCCGATTGCCGCATTATTATTTCTTCCTGCAACCTTTGTGGGTTTTTCAGTAAATGCACAACTCAACTCCAGGAAATAGGAAACCTGTCAGGTTAAATCTTTTGGGGGTTTGTGAGCCACTACCTATTATCTGGCTTGTTGCAGCTGTGAGCTATTTTTGACTGATTGTAGTTTCCTCTCATAATACTACACAGAGTGACAAATGCATAGTCCTCTACAACTTCTCTGGACAACAACATTGCTGAGTCATGAAGAAAGGCCCTGGTGAAAAGCTAGAAGAAATGTTCAGAATGATTTTGCAGTGTCCTTCATCCAGAGGAATCTAAAAGCAATCATGTTAATGACATAAATCAATAAGTCTCAGAAACCACCATTCAGAGTTATTCTGAAATAGCTCAGAAATTCAGCATTCTTGTTGAGTCCTTAATTCAAATATCATCTGCATTTACTGTGCTTCAGTTAAACTAATTTCTTCTAGAATCATGTTCTTAAACCCTCACTCCCCAGATTCATTTCCCAAAATCTGCTAACTTGAACAGCTTGAATCATGTTTTTGTAAGTTCCTATTTTAGAATTTTTATAGCAATGAGAAAACTGTAGTTTCTTGAAGAAAATTTTAATCTCTTTTTGATTTTGTAATTCCCTATTACACCATTTTGGATGCCCCTCCCCACTTTAAATGCTCATCCTGGCCTCTCTTTGTTGTCTTTTGAAATAATTTAGTATAAAAATGATAAATATATAGAAAGAAAAGAGTTTTCTCTTCAAGAATCTCCAAGCAAGTTCATCAACTCTGCAACTCTGAATTTCCATGAAATCTGGAAATGTATCTTTCCAAGAATGTTTATTTTTTCAGTCCAATGTTCAATTTTCCTAGTCTATTTCTTATGGTGATGAATTCTGCACAAATATATACAGGAAAAAAAATAATTTTATGTTCTATGCAAAAACTTGAAGCAAGCTGAAGAATCAGAACTTAAAACTTCCATGTGATTATTTCTTTTTTAATTAATTATTTTTATTTATTTACATTCCAAAAGTTGCCCCCTCCCAGTCCCCCATTGCAGAGTTCTTCCTCCATGCCCTCTCCCCTTTGCCTCTGAGAGGGTGCTCCCCCCAGGTGTCCCGATGGGGCATCACATCTCTACAGGATAATTTGCATCCTCTCCCACTGAAGCTAGACAAGACACTCCTCTGCTACATATGTGTTGGGGCCCTTGTACCAGCCCATGTATGCTCTTTGGTCCATGGCTCAGTCTCTGGAAGCTCCCGGGGGCCCAGGTTAGTTGGCATTGTTGGTCTTCCTATGGGTTTGCCATTCCCTTCAGTTCCTTTCCCCAAACACTTCCATAGGGGTCCCCAACCTCTGTCCAATGCTTGACTCTGAGTATCTGCATCTGTCTCAGTATCTTCTGGTAGAGCCTCTCAGAGGACAGCCATGCTAGGCTCCAGACTGCAAGCATAATGCAGTATCAGTAATAGTGTCAGAGACTGGGGCCCACCCATGGGATGGATCCCAAGTTGGGCCGGTCACTAGTCAACCATTCCTTCAGTCTGCTTCATTTTTGTCCCTGAATTTTTTTTTTTAGGGAGAAGCAATTTGGGGTTGAAAGTTTTGTAGATGAGTTGATAGCCCCATTTTTCCTCTGGGATTCCTGTCTGACTACTGGAGGTGGTCTCTTCAGGTTCCATATCCCTGCTGTTGGACATTTCGGCTAATGTCATCCAGATTGAGTCCTGGAAACCTTCTCCATCTGAAGTCACTGGGATTTTCTAGAGGTTTCCCCCAAATCCACCCTTGACAGCAGCATGTTTCCATTTATTCTCCTGCCTCTGGGCCTCTATCCCATCTCCCCCCATACCTGACACTGCCCCACTTCATCCTCTCTCTCCTCTCCCACCCAGGACCCTCCCTCCCTCTGCCTCCCATAGGTATTTTGTTTCCCCTTCTAAGTGGGACTTAAGCATCCTCACTTGGGCCTTCCTTCCTGCTTAACTTATTGTCTGTAGGGTGTATCATGGGTATTCTGTACTTGGGCTAATATGCACTTATCATTGCATGTCCTTTCAGGTCAGGGTTACCTCACTCAGGACAATACTTTTCAGTTCCATCCATTCCTCCCTATCTTAAGTTCTAATGGCACTTAAAAAGTAGGAAGATAGAAAATTATAGAGACAGAAAAACTTGAGTAAAAATTTTTATCCTCTGTTGATGATATTTTTATAGCAACCTTCTCACTGTTTTGAGGCTCTGAGTTGAATACTGGCATCCAATTTTCCATTAGTATCAGTGCCCTGAACCTCAGAAATGATTCAACATCATGGGAAATTAGTAGCAAATGAAGCATAAAATAACTTAAGAGACCAACAATGCCATCAATTCCTTGATGTAGAAAAATTCTGTTAAAGACAAACCACAAAGAAAATGCAGCTTTAGAAAAAGAGGCAGTCCTACTACTACATGCTGTGCTTTCTTCTGAGGATCCATTAGCTGCTGTACTACCAGCTCTCTGCACTCTACTAGGCTCCTATGTGACCTGGTTGGATAAAGCACTCAGATTACAGTACAAGGTGAGGTAGGTTATGTCATATAGAGAATTCATATATGTCCTGGTGGCCACAAATTTACAGCTCCAAAGGGTGCAACTTATGGCAAGCCTGCCTTTGATGTTGCTAACCAGCTGAAGATTACCCAAAGCAGAAGAGAGAACTAGATGCTACTGTAAGGTTCTGTGGGTCATGGATTATTACTGTGTTGGTGAAACTCCAAATATAAATTCTTGGAGGTTATACTCATTAATCCACTCCATAAAGCTATCTGAAGAAATTCTTATCCTCACTACATCAGCAAAACAGTGCACAAGAGACACACTCTCTGGCATCTGCAGTTCCCAAAAGCCATGACATTGGAAAAGACCATGATTTCTACCACACTATTAGCAGTTCTCCCTATTTATCTGAAGAGAAAAACAACTCTCTTTGGCTCCATTATTAATGCTAACATAAGGAATGTTTGCAAAACACATACCCAATTTAAGACAATAAAAAAAATTAAACACTTGCAACACAAAAACAAAAAAAATATCTAAAATAGCAACTAGAGAGAGCAGTGTTAGATTTTCCCCACTGTGGTTAATTAAAGTAAGAATGAGAAAACATAACTCTTGCTAGAGTAATTTTTAAAGTAGCTTAACATCTTGGAAAGAAGGGATGAACATTCTCTACAAAGAGAGAGACCTTTTAGGAAACAGGACATTTATTCACTAGATCATCTTGTGATCTGATATTAGACACCAATCACTGTCCTTTAGGACTATTCCCTAGCTACCGTACAGGATGACTCAGTTTCCAAACCTAGATAGTTCATAGTAAGATGACCTATCTAAGCCAAAACAGATAGATAAATCAGCTTATTGAGTCCACAGTCAAGGTTCTTTAAACACAAGGAGCATAAAATTACCTTGGTGTTGATCCAAGGTGTAATTTTTTAGATTTTACTCCCCAGATCTTGAATCTTGGGGCCAACTAGATTGTATTTCTACTGAATCTGTTATTCTGATGAAGATTAAAATAACCTACAGAAGATGTTCTTGGAAAGCATTATTCCAGTGCTTTGTAACTCATGCTATTTGGGAAAAAGATGTCTTAATAACTCATTTTTACTCTAATCTTTTGGTAGTTTCAAAATTATTTCATCTAAGCAGAATGAAAAGTATATTTTCTCCAAAAGTGAATATTGCAATATGACTTTGAGACAGTGGGTTTTAGTTTGCTTTCGATTGATGTGGTAAACATTGTGATCAAAAGCAATTTTGAAAGAAAAGGGTTTACTTCAGCTTGTAGGTGACAGACAGTTCAACATCCAGGGAGCAAGGGCAGGAATTCAAGGCAGGAACTGAAGCAGAGGCCATGGAAGAAGACTACTTATCAGGTTGCTTCCAGGCTTAAACTTAACTTACCTACCTTGCATATACACTCCAGGCCTGCCTGCCCAGGCTTGCCACTCACAAAAGAAATGGCCTCTCCTATTTCAATTAGCAATGAAAAAAATGCTCCACCGACATCTCCATAGATCAATCTGAAAGAGGCAATTCTTCTCAGATGTGTCAAATTTACAAACAGGATCAGCCATTCCAGTTTGGTTTCAAGGCCAGAAGGTGAAATAAAGATGATGCAGAACAGCAGTCATTTCTAGCAGTATGGAAGCTAGGAGTTAGCATGGCATTCAGAGAAGAATATTGGGACACCACCTAGCCTTTTATTTTCACCAAGGCAGGGTAAGTTATTCTGTGTCTATTCTTAGGTAAAGTTCATTTTCCAAAATATATTTAATCAATTATAGTCTGGAATATATACTCATAAATAACTTTCCTGACCCATTTTCTGTCTCACATAAGAACACACCTTTTTTGAGACTGAAAAAATCAATTTTTACCTCCAAAATAAGGATTTTGTTCCAATCATAACTCAGGGCTGAGGTAAAATCTTTTATGCCAACTTCAATCTAGCTTGCCCTACATCAGAAGTATCTGAAGAATCAGAGGAAGCTGGCTAAAACCATGACTGTGGTTGACTGGGGTACTTACACTGGCAACATCATACAAGTTGTTTCACCAAGGAGATAATCAATGTTCAACAGATTAACTTGCATTTTACAATATGAAAACAAATATGACCTATAATTATGTTGAAGGACATTTTAACTCACTACAAACTTTGAAGTTTAAAATGAAATCAATAAAAATTATTTTATCCGGCATACTAACAAAAACCACAATAACATTTTATAATTCAAAGTATTTCTGAGAACAAGAAAATGGATTGTCAGAAGCTAAGTCAGCAGAGCCAGGGGGACACTGTGTGTTATTTCTTTTCTTTTCATTTCTTTTTTTTTCTTTTTTTTCTTTTTTTATTATCAAATCATAATTTTTACTTTTTAGCACGGGGGTTATAAACATGAAAATGCAGGATGTGGGAAAGGGGATGACACAGGAGCATAGATGTTCAGGAGGAGTACAGATATCTTTCAGAACAGGGTATCAGCTGGGTGAAGGTTCAGGGGTCAGGTCACTATGACTCTGCCTATGCTTCACTTGTCCTTATCTAAGTTGGTACTATCCACCAAGGCTGCCTATTTACAAGGTATATAACTACTCAAGCTGGTAGATTTCCACAAAAGCTGCCTGTTTACAATAGTTTATAGACATCTGTTTCAGTGTTTTTTCCATAGAGACCCAAGACTTTGTGTTAGCAGGCATGTGTGTCAGGCCTATTGCTGATTTTAGGCTTATGGCTGATTTTAGGCCTTTAGTGTATAAGCAGGGCTGCCCCTGACATCTCCCTTCTCCAATTATAGAAGGGCTGTGGCGATTCTAATCTTGCCAAGTCGGGGATAGAGGCCTGACCTCCAGTAATTAAAGGGGACCTTGTAATGGCTCCAGTCCTCCTGTCATTGTCCAGTGAGGCATGAGGGCCATACCCGTCCCGATGTCTTTTTCCTGGAGAGGTGATACTTTTGACATCAACCCCTATGCTGTCAGGCTTGTCCCTCAGGGAACCCAGAAACATATTTTTAACTGTTATTTATATTCCCTTGCAGTGCTTAGCCTCGCAGCCTAAGCAAGAATTCAGATCGACAGACAGAGGGGATTCTGGGTGGCCCCTCTCTGCTTGATCTAGGGGCAGAAGTCCCCTCTTTTAGGTTGGGTGGAGATGGAACTTGGGAGCACCCTGGATAGAGAAACATCCTCATCTAGAGTCTTGTGGTCCTCCATAGCTAATTTATGATAATGTATCTGAATAGATTTTGCTATCAGATTATCTATCTGTTGTTTCACAAAGTTAGTCAGCCTATTTAAGGCCCAGGGACCAAAGGAAATAAGCAAAAATAACCTAATTAATGGTCCCAAGATGGAAGGAAGTAGGGTTAACAATCATGGAGAGGTTGAAGACCAATTCTTGTACAAGCTCTCATTTTTCTCTTTCTCTCTCTGTCTTTTCTCAAGACCTTCTCTGGCCTATTTCATGCTCTCTTTAATCATCCCTGTTTTGTCTATGTAAAAGCAGCATTCTTCTTTAAGGGCTGTACACAGTCTAGAGCTGTACACAATCTTTTCTATTGTAAAAGAGAAAACCAAGTCCAATAAAGTCCTTTGCAATTTGGGGGAGATTGCATCAGACAGTGAAACTAGGGATTTCATCAGATTAGTGATGTCAGTCTATAGCTGTTTAATGTCCTTGTCAAAGGCCCATTGGAGGTCTGAGTAGTATAAGTCCAGAAGCCAGCATCAGGATTAGAGCTTCTAACAGCAGACATCACCAGTGATTAATTTTTTATCTGGAAAGGAAAAAAGAAGGGAATTCTCAGGGAAATTTCTCTTCCCTGGATGCCAATTGTTATTCATCTTATTTATAATTGGGCCTGGTTTTGTGGAGGTATCTATTTAGTTCATTAATCTTTTTGGTGGCCATTTAGCTGTGCCTTCTATGGTATCAAACATGCACATCAATCTTCTGCCCCATGTAGGAACTGGGTCCTGGCCATTCCATTTAAGAGTAAAAGGGTCCTTCCATATAGTTGTGGCTTAGTTTTTATTGGTCTCAGCGATGCCAGAGGCAATCAGCAGCAGATTTGCCATGAGCTTTCAGTTTTAGAAAGTTAAGAGTAAACAAGGCATGCCCCTTCCACCCTCAGAGAGTCATGCAGACACTATTTAAAGAAATATAATTCTTTATTAATAATTTCTTTTATCAAAGGACTATTATAAAACAGTCAACAATTAATCAATCTATATAATATATAATGAGATCTTTTTCTACTTTTTGTAAAATTACTCTTCTTTTGTCAATTGTCAGTTGAGAGAAATTAGGATTTGCATCTCTCTTGAGAATATTAAACAGAGACATAAATTCTTTTGTGAAGAGCTTAAAATAAGATCTTAGCCAATAAGCATCTCCTGGAAACCTTTGAAAATCGTTTGAAATAAGTAAACTATCTTTTTTTTTCCAGACCCATTATCTGTTTTTTTTTTTTTTTGAGATTTTACATATTTACCTTTCATTGTTAACTCCACTTCCTTTCTCCTCCCAAACCCCTTATCCCATACCCCCTCTTCCAATTTTTATGAGGGTGTGCTCCCACCATTCTCCCAATCCCGCCTCCCTGCTCTCGAATTCCGCAACACTATGGATCCAATCTTTCGGGGACCATGGCCCTCCACTTCCACTGTTGACTAACGAGGCCACCCTCAGTTACCTATACAAGTGGAGCCATGAGTCCCTCCCTTTCTGTTCTCAGAATGGAGCTTTAGACCCTGGGAGATCTGGTTGAGTATTTTGCTACTCCTTCAAAAAAAAAAAAAAAAAAAAAAAAAAAAAAACACCCACACTTTGGTCTTCCTTCCTCCTCTTGAGTTTCATGTGGTCTATGCATTGTGTCTTAGGTATTGTGAGCTTTTGGGATAATATCCACTTATCAGTGATTGTATGCCATGTATGTTCTTTTATGATTGGGTTACCTCACTCAGGATGATATTCTCAAGCTCCATCCATTTGCCTAAGAATTTCATGAACTCATTGTTTTTAATAGCTGAGTAGTACTCCATTGTGTAAATATACCATATTTTCTATATCCATTCCTCTGTTGAAGGACATCAGGGTTCTTTCCAACTTCTGGCTATTATAAATAAGGTTGCTATGAACATAGTGGAGCATATGTCCCTGTTGTATTTTGAAACATCTATTGAGTATATGCCAAGGAGTGGTATAGCTGGGTCCTCAGATAATACTATGTTCAATTTTCTAAGGTACCACCAGACTGATTTCCATAGTGGTTGTACCAGCTAACAATCCCACCAACAATGGAGGAATGTTCCTCTTTGTCCACATCCTTTTCAATCTTAGCCATTCTGACTGGTGTGAGGTGAAATCTCAATGTTGTTTTCATTTGCATTTCTCTGATGACTAGGAATGTTGAACACTTCTTTTGGTGCTTCTCAACCATTCGAGATTCCTCAATTGAGAATTTGTTTATATAGTGAATTACATTGATGGACTTCCGTATATTAAACCAACCCTGCATTCCTGGGATAAAACCTACTTGATCATGATGGATGATTGTTTTGATGTGTTCTTAGATTCGGTTTTTGAGAATTTTATTGAGTATTTTTGCATGGATATTCATTTGGGAAATTGGTCTGAAGTTCTCTTTCTTTGTTGGGTCTTTGTGTGGTTTAGGTATGAGCATGATTGTGGCTTCATAGAATGAATTGGGCAGTGTTCCTTCTATTTCTACTTTGTGGAACAGTTTGAAAAGAATTGGTTTTAGATCTTCCTTGAAGGTCTGATAGAATTCTGCACTCAAACCATCTGGTCCCAGACTTTTTTTTGGTGACTAGATAATGACTGCTTCTATTTCTTTCAGGATTACGGGACTGTTTAGATGGTTTATCTGCTCCTAATTTAACATTGATAACTGGTATTTGTCTAGAAAATTGTCCATTTCAGCCAGATTTTCCAATTTTGTTGAGTATAGGCTTTTGTAGTAGGATCTGATGATTTTTTTAATTTCCTCAGTTTCTGTTAATATGTCCCCTGTTTCAGTTCTAATTTTATTAATTTGAATACTGTCTCTCTGCCCTCTGATTAGTCTGGCTAGGGGTTTATATATCTTGTTGATTTTCTTAAAGAACCAACTCCTAGTTTTATTGATTCTTTGTATAGTTTTTTTTGTTTGTTTGTTTGTTTTTTTTTTTTTTTTTTTTTGTTTTTTTTTTTTTTTTTTGCTACTATTTAGTTGATTTCAGCCCTGAGTTTAATTATTTCCTCCTGTCTACTCATCTTGGGTGTATTTGCTTCATTTTGTTCTAGAGCTTTCAGGTGTGTTGTCAAACTGCTAGTGTATACCCTCCCCAATTTCTTTTTTTAAGCACTTGGAGCTATGAGTTTTCCTCTTAGCACCACTTTCATTGTGTCCCATAGGTTTTGGTATGATGTGTCTTCATTTTCATTAAATTCTAAAAAGTTTTTAATTTCTTTCCTTATTTCTTCCCTGACCACATTATCATTGAGTAGAGTATTGTTCAATTCCCATGTGAGTGTGGGCTTTCCCTTGTCTTCCTGTTTGTGTATCCTGCCCGTTAGCCTGTGTCTTTTTATTGGGAAATTGAGTCCATTAATGTTAAGAGATATTAAGGAGAGGAGATTATTGCTTCCTGTTATTTTTGTTAACAGCAGAGGCATTGTTTGTGTGTTTATCTTCTTTTGAGTTTGTTGGAAGAGGCTTACTTTTGTGCTCTTTCTGGGGTATAATTGCCCTCCTTGTATTAGTGCTTTCCTGCTATTATTCTTTGTAGTGCTGGGTTTGTGGAAAGATATTGTGTAAATTTGGTTTTGTCGTGGAATATCTTGGTTTCTCCATCTATGGTAATTGAGAGTTTTGCTGAGTATAGTAGCCTGGGCTGGCATTTGTGTTCTCTTAGGGTCTGTATGACATCCGTCCAGGATCTTCTAGCTTTTATAGTCTCTGGTGAGAAGTCTGGTGTAATTCTGATAGGTCTGCCTTTATATGTTACTTGGCCTTTTTCCCTTACTGCTTTTAAAATTCTTTCTTTGTTTTGTGCATTTTGTATTTTGATTATTATGTGATGGGAGGTATTTCTTTTCTGGTCTAGTCTATTTGGCATTCTGTAGGCTTCTTGGATGATTGTGGGTATCTCATTTTTTAGGTTAGGGAAGTTTTCTTCTATAATTTTGTTGAAGATATTTATTGGCCCTTTAAGATGGGAATCCTCACTTTCTTCTATACCTATTATCCTTAAGTTCTGTCTTCTCATTGTGTCCTGAATTTCCTGGATGTTTTGTGTTAAGAACTTTTTGCATTTTGTGTTTTCTTTGATAGTTGTGTTAATATTTTCTATGGTATCTTCTGCACCTGAGATTCTCTCTTCTATCTCTTGTATTCTGTTGGTGATGCTTGTGTCTATGACTCCTGATTTCTTTCCCAGCTTTTCTATATCCCTGGTAGTCTCCCTTTGTGATTTCTTAATTGTCTCTACTTCCATTTTTATGTCCTGGATGTTTTTGTTCAATTCCTTCACCTGTTTAGTTGTGTTCTCTTGTAATTCTTTAAGGGATTTTTGTGTTTCCTCTTTAAGGGCTTTTACCTGTTTATCTGTGTTCTCCTCAATTTCTTTGAGGGTGTTATTTATGTCCTTCTTAAAGTTTTCTATCATCGTCATTAGAGGTGATTTTAGATCTGACTCTTGCTTTTCTGGTGATATGGGTAATTCAGGACTTTCTAATGTGGGAGAACTAGGTTCTGATGAAGCCGAGTACTCTGGGTTGCTGGTGCTTGTATTCTTACGCTTGCCTTTCCCCATCTGGATCTCCTTGGTGCTACCTGAGCTGTCTCTGACTGGAGCCTGTCTTTCCTATTATCTTGGTTGTGTCAGAACTGTTTGGGATGAGTGTTGCTGCTGGGGTTAGAGCTGAGGTCCAAGCTCTGCTCAGTGTTCAGGTGAAAACAGGAAGGAATCAGTGCTCTGGGCCAGGAGTGAATTCCTGGGTCCCTGTGGGTCTTGGTTACTCCCTGTTTGGGTAGAGTATTGCTGTCTCCTGACCTGAGATACTGCCCAGGTTAGAACTCCTGAGAGCCCTGCCACCTCTAGGTTTTGTGAGCTTGGGTACAGAGCTGTCTCCTGGGATCTGCTCTATGCTCAGGCCCAGACAGGAAGGAACCAGTTCGCCCACCCAGGAGTGAATTCCTGGGTCCCAGTTGGTCCCAGTTACTTTCTATTTGGTGTGAGTGTTGCTGCCTCCTTACCTAAGATACTGCCTGGCTTATAGCTCTTGAGAGCCCGCTTCCTCTGGGTTCTGTGAGATTGGGTGCAGAGCTATCTCCCAGGATCCGCTGAGCGCTCAGGCACAGACCAGAAGGCACCAATGCTCTTGGCCAGGAGTGAATTCCTGGGTCCCTGTGTGCCCCGGTTACTCCCTGTTTGGGGTGAGTGTTGCTGATTCCTTACCTGAGATACCGCCCTGGTTAGAGCTCCTGGTAGCCCCGCTTCATCTGGGTTTTGTGAGGTTGGGTGCAGAGCTGCTGCTGGTGGTTCGCTCAGTGCTCGGGCCCAAACCGGAAGTCCTTTAATTATATTTTTAATTGTTGTTCTTTTTCTTGTTTTCTGTGTTTTTTATTTTCTTTCCTTGTAACTTTCTTAACTGAGTATGTGTGTGGGTTATGTGTTTGTGTGGGCATACCTACTCTAGTGCTCTTGAGTAGATCAAAGGATATTATAAACACAAAAGCATAGCTTTGTATACAAAGACGAACAATTTTTTTCACTGAAGAATGGTATTAGAAATCAAGATTTGGCTATATAACAACTTTATGTCCAGTAATATTAGTTAGTGAGATCTTGACTCATAAAACGAGCAAACAATCAAAAAGCAAAAATCTCAGTGATTGCTGTGTTGCTGAAATGTGACTCCCTGTAAGCTGACAGGGAAAGGAAGTGTATGGCACTAGAGTAATAAACATATTAGTATGACTGTTAAGCAATGTGCATTTAAATTTTGCCTATGTCAAAATGATTAACTGTCTCATTTCTTCAAATCACAGTTTATCTATCTAGTCATTGTTTTCAGTTTTCTTTTGACTTTTAATGATTAGTGAGGCCTACAGGAGGTTTCAAAGTAGTTAGGTAAATACACAAAAGCCCAATCAAGGCATATGGAAGACTATGCTCTTAGCTTTGTTAGAAATTACTATAATATTCCCCTAAACAGCTGTACTATTTTCATTTTCAAAAGCCACACAAGATAATTATTGCTGCTGAAGATCACTAATAATTGCTCTTACCAAGGGCTTTATTTGTTTGGTATCTCTGGCTCTTGTTTCATGTTAGCCTTCTCATAGCCCTGCATTGTTGTTTAACTGCTGTTTCATTTTACTAGCATAAACAGTGTTGACTACCTTTTCCTGTGCTGCTTCTGCTTCTTCCTCCCCCTCCTTTCCCCTCCCCCCTCCTCCTCCTCCTCCTTCTTCTTCCCCAAACATATATTCTCCCTGAAGTGTCTTGGATATTTTCCTTTCCCTTTCTTTTTTGTGAGAAATAAGACAAAAGATGGGTTATTCAGTGGGTCACATTACACATTTGAAAGAGGAACAGAGTTCCAGTGATGCCTCAATTCCATCTTTGGGGTCATGGTATGTGGTTAAGGTTTAAGTGCAGGGTCAGAATTCTACATATCAAGATATGATTCCCAACCATTGCTGACCCATCATTCTCTAGGTTTCCTCTTCCTCAGCACCAGTTTGAAGAGGACAATTTTTTTCTCTAAATATTGGAACTCCTAATTATAAGCAGATTAACATCTGCACTGGTTAAAGTTAAAGCTGTTATTGTTGTTTTATTTAAAAAAGTATTTTCATATATGTTGATCACATTTCCCCTCTCCAAATTCCTCCTAGATCCTCCTCACCTCCCTAACTACCCAACTTCATGTCCTCTCCTTCTCTTTTTATTTCTCAAAAAAAGAAAGAAAGGAAATCAAAAGAAAGGAACAAAAACATAACAGGAAAAAATGACCAAAATGAAACAAAAGGCCCATAAACAAAAAGATGGGGTCTGCCCTTGAGTAGGTTATGACTTTATGTCAATTCTGACAGCTTTTCCATTTGTCTTTTGGAGTTTGGGTTTGAGACTCTGAGGCATTGTATTCTATAAATAAAAAAGGAGATTCAGGCTTTTGAACTATATTTTATATTCTGCTGCTTTTTTATAATTGAAGTCACTTAATTCTCTTTCCTTCTTTTTAATATTTTTCTTAATTATTATTTGCATCTGTATCTTCCCAGCACCCATTTTCTCAATTTTTAATATACAATCACTCTGATTTCCAAATCATTCCATGTCATGGTTGATTATATATCAAGCTAACTTTAAGCATAAAAATATTTAGAGTAAGTTTATGAAGTATCAGAGGTTTAAAGGAAAAATCTATTAGCAATGATGAAAGGCACAGGGTGGACTAAAATTACAGGAGGATGAAATAACTACCTGTTTCTAAGAGCCATTAGAAACCAAACAACCCTGACTTCTTGACCTTCTGTTATGAGCTTAAACAATATTTCTCTAGTGAACAGCCTTAATTTGGCCTTCATGCTTTTCCACCTCTCCCTGAGAGTAATCATGGAGTCAATGCTACTGTATCATGTGTGTGAACCTTAGTTCCTGTGACTCTTTGATCCATACTGTACTCAGGAATCACCTGGTAAAATTAAAAAGTGCTGACTCCTGATTCTACTCAACATTCCAATAGTAAATTCCCAGTACATTTTAATTGATCTGCAGCCAATCTTGAGAATCACTGACCTTAGAAATGTTTTTCAAATTGATGTACATTTTACAGTTTTTACAGGAATCATTAAGGAAATGCAGTCCCAAAGGAAGGAATTCCAGGGCAGAGGGTCATCATTCTGTGGTCTAGCCAGGGTTAATGTGTATTTTATGTGTAAACCTCCAAAGTAATAGTTTTAAGAAAATTCATAGTGGTCATTTTTAACTAAAAAAAAATGATTGGACTGTACTAAAAAAAAAATTAAAGCCAACAGTGGTTGATTTACACAGTTTTAAACCCAGCTACAGAAGAAACAGTGCTGCTCAGATGCTATGTTTCTACTTTTAACCTTTTTGACTTTCATGATATTGTTTCTGTTCTTCCTTAAATTAACCTATTCTTATAAAATTGTGTGATTATGTGACAGTTATTAAAGTATTTAGTTCAGTTTTCATTTTAGCAAATTTTAGAAAGAAAGGTAGGGCTTCTTCTGATTTCTGGCCAGGAAATCTTTTCAACTTTGGTCCAAATTATTTCATCTAAGGCAGTTAATATAATGTGAAAAATAATTTTAATGGCCTGTCTTAAGATGAGAGTTGTTCATCACCTCTATACTTTGATCTACTACAATGCCCTGGCCAAATGTGATATCATTCACAAAATCTCACATTTGAATATGAATTTGGCTGCAGGCTTTGGCTCAAAATTCAAGACTTTTATATTAAGAATTGTGTATTTTATTTACTATACTAATTTAATTATCAGTACAAGAAGAATCATTCTAGTGAAGAATGACATTTTGTTCTTCTTTTGATTATCTTTGAGATTCCAGTCTTTAAATTCTGTTCCTCATGACCTGTGGGTGGCTCATGCTCCAGACAGTAACCCAGTACTATGACTATTCTCCAACCCATGACCATCTTCAGCTTTAGAACTTATTCTTCTCCACATACAGCTTCTTTTTCTGTCATTGTTCTTCAGGTTAGAATTTTATTACTTGTTATTCCCACTGTCCAGGCTTCCAGTGTAAGCCAGATGAGTAACATTAAGGGTTCTTTGTTGTTACAGGCCAGTCTCAGTTTAGACAGGGCATGTCCACATGGCCTCAGGGTTGATAATTTTTCAAGATTCTGTACCCTTCTTCTTGTGACAGCCAAGGTCTGCCTTGTATAAACAACTGGTCAGAAGTAAAAGGTTCTCTTTTCCAATAGTTGATGGCCTTCACTCAGTATAGGCATAGTGTGTTAAACCTAATTTGAATTCCTGCCTTCTCTGAATGACATTTTTATAGATTTTTCCTAGTTACATTTGGCATCTGTTCTTACACATGTCCTGGAAATAGAAAGGCTTTGCTAGCTGTCTTCTAGTATTTATGGTTGTTGAGTCTTAAAAGGGAAGGGCTAAGAAAGGAACAGGGTTGGATACACAGAGAGAGGGGGAGGACAGAGAGAGAGAGAGAGAGAGAGAGAGAGAGAGAGAGAGAGAGATCATTAATATGTTAGTAAATTTATTTTTTACTTAAATTTTATGATGAGTGTAAGTAAGTGTTTGGTATCTTGGATAAAGTACTAAAAAACCTCAAATTAGCAAATGCCCTTATAAAATGGTGAATATTAAAGTTTAGACTATAGTGCAATTACTAACTTTCTACTCATTTAATTGCAACGAATGTTAACAATGATAAGGTTAAAGAATGTCCTTGTAGGACCCAGGAAGTCACTCCTGGCCTGGAGCACTGGTTCCCTTTGGTCTGGGCCAGAGCACTGAGCAGATCTTGGGCAGCAGCTCTGCCCCCAATCTCTAAGAACCCAGAGGAAACAGGGCTCCCAGAGCTCTAACCTGGGCAGCATCCTGTCTGCACTTGAGCACTGAGCAGATTTTGGGCCCCAGCACTTACCCCAGTAGTTACACCCACCCCACAAAGTTCTGATACAACCAAGATAATAGGAAAGACAGGCTCCAGTCAGGGACAGAGCAGGTAGCACTAAGGAGATACAGATGGCAAAAGGCAAGCGCAGGAACATAAGAATCAGTAATCCAGGGTACTTGGCATCATTAGAACCTAGTTCTCCCACACTAGAAAGTCCTGAATTCCCCATATCACCAGGAAAGCAAGATTCAGATTTAAAATCACTTCTAATGATGATGATAAAGGACTTTAAGAACAACATAAATAACATTCTCAAAGAATTTGAGGAGAACACAGGTAAACAGGTAGAAACCCTTAAAGGGGAAACACAAAAATCCCTTAAAGAATTACAAGAGAACACAACTAAACAGGTGAGGGAATTGAACAAAACCATCCAGGACATAAAAATGGAAGTAAAAACAATCTCCACAAAGTAGTAGTCTCCACAAAGGAAGACTACACTGGAGATAGAAAACCTAGGAAAGAAATCAGGAGTCATAGACACAAGCATCACCAACAGAATACAAGAGATAGAAGAGAGAATCTCAGGTGCAGAAGATACCATAGAAAATATCAACACAACTCTCAAAGAAAATGCAAAATGGAAAAAGTTCTTAACACAAAACATCCAGGAAATCCAGGACACAATGAGGAGACCAAACCTAAGGATAATAGGTATAGATGAAAGTGAAGATTCCTAACTTAAAGGGCCAATAAATATCTTCAACAAAATTATAGAAGAAAACTTCCCTAATCTAAAGAACAAGATGCCCATAAACATGCAAGAAGCCTATAGCACGCCAAATAGACTAGACCAGAAAAGAAATACCTCCCATCACATAATAATCAAAACACCAAGTGCACAAAACAAAGAAAGAATATTAAATGCAGTAAGGGAGAAAGGCCAAGTAACTTATAAAGGCAGACCTATCAGAATTATACCAGACTTCTCACCAGATACTATAAAAGCTAGAAGATGCTGGACAGATGTCATACAGACCCTAAGAGAACACAAATGCCAGCCCAGGCTACTATACCCAGCAAAACTCTCAATTACCATAGATGGAGAAACCAAGATATTCCATGACAAAACCAAATTTACACAATATCTTTCCACAAACCCAGCATTATAAAGGATAATAGCAAGAAAGCTCCAATACAAGTAGGGAAATTATACCCTAGAAAGAGCAAGAAAGTAACCCTCTTCCAACAAATCCAAAAGAAGATAGCCACACAAAGATAACTTCACCTCTAATAACAAAAATAACAGAAGACAACAATCACTGTTCCTTAATATCTCTTAACATCAATGGACTCAGTTCCCCAATTAGAAGACATAGGCTAATGGACTGGATGCATAAACGGGACCCAGCATTTTGCTGCATACAGGAAACACACCTCAGTGCAAAGACAGACTCTACCTTAGAGTAAAAGGTTGGAAAACAATTTTTCAAGCAAATGGTCCTAAGAAACAAGCTGGAGTAGCCATTCTAAAGTCTCCAGCCCGAGAACACAAAGGGGGGGGACTCATGACTCCTCCTGTATAGGTAGTTGAGGGTGGCCTTGCCAGGAATCAGTGGAAGTGGACAGCCTTGGTACCTGAAAGTTTGGATTCCCTAGTGTTGGGGAATTGCAAGAGCAGGAAGGCGGGAATGAGAGGATGGTGGGAGCACACCCTCATAGAAACTCCCAGAATTATATGGATTAGACATGACAGAGGCAGGCCGACAGAAGACTAGATTCCTGAATTCAAACAAACAATTATCTTGATACTAAAATTTGTTTTGAGAATTTTTATATTGCAGAATACATAGCCTTGGTGTATCTACTCATCAGGCAAGCTGAGCTGACCTACTCGAACGTCTGATGTCCTGGAATTCCAGCTGGATATAGTGAAGACACAGTGTCAGAGGCTTATCAATTTATTCTTCCCCCAACCCCTCTTCTAATATCTCAACACCCATAATCAGCTTGAAGAAGTTAAGGAAGAGTCGGTGGCCCTATTCCCTGGGCTTGGGGACTAAGGTGGTTAATATTGGTCTGTCTTTCTAGGGAAAAGTAGTGGTTTTGTTGCAACAGGGAGGATTAGCTAGGACTTATTGCATAGCCATAACCTACTGGTAGAAATCTGTATAATTAATATCAATATGAAGTTATAATTTCTTAAATGGTACAAAATTTACTTTGATTTCAAATTTAAGGTTTTCATTGGTACGAGCTTCTTATTAATATAAAAGTGAGATGAATATTGTTACTATCATAGGCATTGCGCCTGTATACCACATTTAGGAAAACAAGGCTTAGACCCAGTCCTTTTGTAACTTTTATAACTTATTTGAGATGGTTAGCCTGTGAGTTAAGGGCCTATAGCAAATTCATGGCTTTGAGTTTATTGTTAGGGTGTTTTCTATATTTTCTTTAGAAATAGCTGAGAGGAGTTAACAGACAACAGTCCAGATTGCCTTACATAAATAGTTGGTTTTCAAAACATCAGAAATCCACAGAATTGACGTTACAAACATTTCTGTATTAATGTTCATTTTGATTAGAGACCTGTCTGCTCCTGACAGCTTCCTGTCTTGGATTCTAAGAAGAAATTGAGCATCTTTGGAGTTATTCCAATTGTGGTGAGTCAGCCACTAGGCAAGAATTGCCTCTTTCCATCTACAGACAAATCACTGTCCAGAAAAGGACACACTATATTGCAGAATAGTCGACTGATTATATCTGCTAAGACAGAGTAATCAGCCCTTAATAATTCTGCATCACTAGGTCTGTCAGATGATCCTGGGCCAGAAGGCTGAAGATCAGATGCTCCAACGTTCTGTAGTATAGGGACTGTCCAGGTGTTCAGCGGTCTCTATAAATTGGCTATGTTTTAGAAGCTATGCTTTGTGCTTCCTATAATTTCAGTTAATTCAGTCATTCTGGATTTCTGATGGGGTTGAAAACTTATAGTCTCATAGCTGATCCTTGCTATTTCCTTTGAGAGAAAAGATCTGAGAGAATGGTTTTCAGCTGACATTCATTCTAAAGCCAAGGGGGAAAAAAGCCAGGTTCAAAACTAAATCTTTTATTTAGGAGAGATGACAGAGGTTCTGCTTAGTCAACAAAATGATGGACTGGATATTAGGTCTATCTTGCACCTTACTGACATAAATTGGTATAGTTATGCTCTAACTGTATTTTGAGAGAAAAAATTTATTTTAACAGGAAGGGTGATATGTAGGAGGAGCTAAGGTGGAAGGAATAAGGAGAGGAGGAGGAGAAGGAGAGGAGGATCTAGGTGATGAGAGAGAGAGTGGGGCCAGATATGGAGGAAGATGTTCATATGTCTCCACCAGTCAAAGATAGTTGATATATCCAGGTTGGGTATTAGGTTACACTTATGATTGATATTGAGCATTACCAAATTTATAAAGCCATTGGTTAACATTTAAAAAAAAATTGTATAAAAGCAAAATGGAGAAGGGGGTATGGGATAGGGGTTTTCTAGATAGGGGAAATGGGGAAAGGGGATGGCACCTGAAATGTAAATAAAATATCCAATAAAAAAAAAGGATGTCCTTGTAAGTGAGCAGGTGTTTTGTTAGTGTAATGCAAACTATGCTCACACTAAAATCTCAGAGACCCCTTTGAAAACCATTTCCACTATATAAGTATAAACAAATTAACATACACTTAATAAATACTTCAATTGCATGCATTTGTTATCTGTATGGTGGATAAGTCTCATGTGTAATCTTTAGTTAGTTATTAAACTTGCCTGGGCTTCTAGTTCTTCAGGCCTCTAGAGATTCGTAAACTACCAAGACTAACTAGATTAGATCATCTGTGAAGTTCCCTTCCAGTGCCATGACCTGCTATAAATAAAGACAGACAATAGAATAAAAAGTTTGCTACTTTGTTAGGGGAATATTCTTCCCCTAACAAAAATTAAGATGGTTAAATTTAAACCAAGATTTCTATAATTGTACTTTAGATTTTTGTTATTTTAGATACTTTAAATAAATAACTTCTAAAGGTCAATAGAAAAATGTTACCCAACATCTCTCCTACTATACATTTTCCCTTCACAAGTCCTTAGCTCTGGGAGGAGTACTGAGAGGAAGAAAAGGAGTAAGAAGAGGAGAAGAAGAAGGAGAGGAGAAGCTAGGTGATGAAAGAGAGATAGAGGGGGAGACAGGGGAGCAGATGTTCATGAATCTCCACCAGTCAAAGATAGTAGATATATCTAGGTTGGGTAGTGGGTTACACCTCTGATTGAACAATACCAAACTTATAAAGCCTATGATTAACATTTTTTAAAAAAATGTATAAATGCAAAAAGGAAAAGGGGGCATGGGATAGGGGTTTTCTAAGGGGGGGGGGAATGGGGAAAGGGGATGGCATCTGAAGTGTAAATGAAAGATCTAATAAAAAAAATCTATAATAATAAAAAAAAAAGTCCTTAGCTCCATCTAGGTGAAGTGATTAAATGGGAATAAACAATTTCCTCACATCTAGATGTCCCAACCAAGTAGTTGGAATAGAAAATGCTGCTTACACTGTTCCAGCCCTTTAAGCTTTGTTGTTAATAAATAATGGTGATAATATATATATATATATATATATATATATATATATATATATATATATATATGACAAAGTAAGCAACACAAAATTATGCTATTACCAAATTATTTCAAGAATGAATTTGGGATAAATTGACTTCCAAGTTGAATAACAGATTAGTTAGCAAAACTTAAAGAGAAAGACATGCTTAGGTTTTGATCTGAAGCTTGAGGAGGTAAAAGAAATATAATTTGTCCAAATTTGAATTGCTTGAGCTCAGACCTTGAAGCCTGTGGGATAGAAACAATACAAAAGATTTCACAAAAAGCCAAGGTATATTTTGGTCTATAACATTGATTCTGATATTTATATTTATTTATAATATTTAGAAAATATTGCTTACTCCTCTGAATTTATACAAATATGCTAAGTTGTTTTCTTCTGTGACATTTACAGAAATTTGCACATACAAACACTCAAAGCACTCCATGTTAGTTTTTCTATTTGATGTTTGGAAAGATTAACCAACTTTTTTGATTAAATAAACAACCCTTATCATTTCCTTAGTAATTTGAAAAGTTGTCTAAGATAGTTACCAAATTCTTATGTATCCTAACTAACCCACTAACCTCTCTTGCTATATATTACATGATTTATAACTGTCTTGCTTTCTTAAGGAAGAGTTTCTTCACAGCAACTTCCCTTACCCATTATTCTTCAATATATTCCTCTCATACATGTTATTTCAGAGAAATCTTAGGTGTTTTGGTATGTATTTTTTAAAAATATATCCATATACAAAATACTTAATTGAAACTAGTTATTATTAGTAAAACTTGAGACCTTCTGAAATTATATTACATTTATTTTTATAGCTTTGTGTGTATATGTGTTTGTACATGGGAATATCAGATAATATCCTGCAGGAGTTGGTTCTTTCCTTCCACTATGTGAGTCACAGAAATTGAACTCAAGTTGTCAAGTATGGTTACTCACTGTTTCTTCTTACTGACCTAAGATAACAACAAAAATTTTAAATCAAATAGAAGCAGGTTTCTTAGTAAAATTGAAAGTCATTAATTTTCTTATTATTTATTGATGAATTAATTATTTAGCTACATGGTTAGGCCAAGTCAAGTATCAACGAATCTGCATTCAAATAATTCTGAATATTTCTTTCCAGATTAAACTCTTGACTGTTTTATGATACAAAGTATTTTTATCGTGGGTGGATAATGTTTCTGCAAAGCAGCTCTGTGACCTATTTTCTATTTATATGAAAACATATGCTATCAATACCTTCATCTGTTTGGGTTCTTTGGAATGTCCACAAAGACGATCTTTTTGACAAAATTATGTAGTTGGCATCTCAAAATGAGAGGTACAAATAATGTCTATCTGGAGCATGATCTCTTTGTTTGATGTCTGATCTTTTTATCTTGATTATCTTCCCGAGCCATAAAATAACTTATTGGGTCCTAAGTGCTAACTATGAATGTTATATTAATATAAAATGTTTGTCTCTGAGAAAGTAGAAAAGGAAATGACAGTAAAATGAAACAAGGGGAGCAAAATTCTAGTTTCCTTACTTCACATTTTTTCCTGTTGATAAACTGATTTTGCTTAAGTCTCACCTCACAATTACCTTTTTTAAAACAATAAATAAATTTTTTAGTCTTTTTTTTTTAGTCTTTAATATTCTACAACAAGAACATTTTGGTTTTGAGGGGGGTCTGAAACATGTAAAGTCCCTGGGAGCAAATGTCATGAATGGATTATAATAAGCTAAAAATACATCCTCTCTATGTTAATGGAATAATTCTTCCTTTCTTTTGCAGTTTCTTCTATGTGGCATATGTGGAATACTGTGCGCCAAAAAAAAGTCAGGACTTGTTGTAAGTTTTTGCATTGCTTGTATAGTACATTGAAGGGTTGAAATTTAAGCATTCAAAACAAAAATGATGACTAAAAAAACTTTTGTCTACTTAATGCTGCTAATTTAGAATTAAATGGAAACTGGGAAACAAATCCTGGACTTATTGTTTTAAAGAAAACTATCAAGAGTATAAGAGATCAGAAAAAAAAAAAAAACACTGAAGTCCCTGAAAAGCTCTGGTACACTTTTTGAATATGAATATTCTAACTTTAATATTTGCTATATCGGGGATTGTGTACAGTGTTCCACTTAGAGACTTGAAGGCAATCATCTGGGTTCTTCCAGGAGCAAATAAAAGTAAAGCTTACTCTCTAGAAAACTAAACTGATTAAATATAAAGCTGGACCTAAGGATTTTTTTTAACTGAGAAAGTAAATTTGTAAAGCACCAAGACAGTTGTGGTGCTATGGTTACAGTTAATTCTTTAAGATTTATTTAATTCATGTCTATTACTGTGAGTACACATTTAATCTTTTTCAGATGTTTGTTGTACCACCACAGGACTCTGGGGTAGGCAGCATGCTCCCTGCTAACTACATGCTGAAAAGTAGACTTCTTGACATTTCATGAGACTTGAAAAGATAGAAAATACATGGTTTGTTTTACTGAGTACTATAGAAAATATCATAAACCTTTACAAATTGGTAAATCTAGTTACACAAGGACACTGGGGAATATTCTTTGAGCTCAAAAAAAGGGGGTTTCCAATGACAAGTCAGTTACTGGAGTAAATGGGTACCTCCCAGTCACCCTCACTATCCATATTTCTCAAAAGTTTTTTTGCAATCATATCTATTGAGGAAAGACAGATAAATCATCCACTGTGACAGTTATGTTTAATAATTGTTAAACTTTTGAATGAAATGGGAATCCTTGGGGAGATATATTTGTATTTGTAGTTGGCATCTTTGATTCTTCCCTTGCTATTTAGGAATGGCCTTTATTCTTTCTATACCTTTTAACTCTCAATACTTGTTTTAATTGTATTGAAACAGTTTATTTGAAGAAGAAATTAAAAGAAGACAAAAATTAATGGAAGTGATGGGAGGAGGAAGGAGTATGATCTAATTTTTAAGGCACTGTGTGACTTCACTGTCTTTCTAATTAGAAACTACTATGTAAATGTAGTTATCATTAGACCATCCATTATTTTCCTGTATTTTATGAAGTTCATTAGTGGCACCCCAAGGATTTTATGCTGTACATTAAATGTTTTACAATATGTCTTCTTTACTATACCTCTTCAGTCTAGAATCTCTTGTCTAATGGAATTTGGAATGGTATGTGATTAAGAATCTGAACACTAATTCTAATATTTTAACTCATGGGTGACAATATTCTACCAACACATATGAATGCAGTGTAATTAACTATTGCAGATATTGAGATTGACATTAACAAGAGACATGTTTATTTTAAAATAAATATGCCATCTACTTTTATAATATTCATTCCCTGGTTGAATGCTAGAATGTATAATCATTTAGTATTATCTGTGAGTTAGTAAATACCAAAATATATACTCAAGAAACTGCAAGGCAAGTGAATATTATTTAAAATAGGATATAACTGGTTGATTCTACTTAAATTTTGAAATACATATTGCCACTAAATGGGATGATTTTGTGATTTGGTAATTTTCAATGCTATATTAAATCAAGTATGCAAAGATTGTATTTCTCCATCATAAGGCCTTCAGCCCTGATGATAAGTACCCTGATATAACCACAATAAGTAAGGCAGAATTAAGTTGGAAAAATGAAACAAATAACTGGACTAATAGAAAGCTTTGCCTGTCAAACTTTGTTTAGTGCTGCTTCATTCATTCATTACCTGGCCCTCACCTGGAACTTCATTCAAGGAAATTGCTTACAATATTATCTGGGTAAATTTTTCCTCTCTCTACTCCTAAATCAGCCTATATCCCCTCCATCTCCTCCACCCCTATTGACCATGTCATACTTATATTTTAAACTCTATTACATTCAAGAGTATTAACACAGAATTATAAAACTGTTTATAAAGTAAGTTATAAAACTCTTTGCCCTAAAGAATTAACACAACAGATGAGATTAATAATGTCCAGGAAGACCTTCTGAAAAAGTTGCAACTTTCTTTTCCTATTAGGGATCCAAAGAAAAAGAAAAATTATTTCCAGGAAAATATAAGTGTCCTTGAGATAAAATGTGTGTGGTGTATCAATGAGCAAGAAAGGCTTGGGTGGGGATAGTACAATTGTACAAGTACAAGGTAGTCCATGCCTAGCATCTAAGAGGTCTCATGTTTTGTTCCAAGGACTAGGAAGAGGAGTGCAATTGGCTACTATGTTCCAGAAAATTGAAATATGAATGAATAATAAGTTAGTATAGCCTTATAAAAGATCTAATAAATTCTTAACGTAATTTAGACCAGTTTCCCGAAGTACATAAAGTTGCTATGAAGCTCTTTAAATAATCAACTAAATTTATTAAGTATTCAAAGAATGTTTACTACACAGAAAGCACATGCTGCCAAGAATCCTCTTTAGGCTGCGTTAACATATTACCTTTATGAATAGAGACTCATAGTAAGTCAATAGTAAGATCAACAGTAAAAACCACACTCAATCAAACAACACTGTAATAGTTCACGGTGGTGCCAGAGAGCAACCAAAATATTTGAACAATGCTGGGCCAGGTTATAAAAAAATCCCTAAGATACCTATCAGAAGATATATACATAAAAATAATGAGGAAAAAAAAGAAGACTGAGATAAATTCCCAAAGTTTACCTAGGTTGAAAGTTATAGATACTTGAATACTTAGAGAAGACAACAGAATGAAACTGAATTTAAGTCAGAGAATCTGAATTGATCATTCATTCCTCCAAATTTTATTAGTGCTTCTTGCGCTATTATTGTTGTATTATACAATATATTATATAAATATTTCATAAATGTATAATACAATTATATTGTATTAGGGATCACACAGTTGGTATCATTCCTCACACAACAAGCATGCATATCAGACACAGTTATTATTTTCATCTGAATCTAGCCAAAAGTTAAATTTGGTTTCCTTCTGAGTTTCATAAGATATATTATTGGTTCCATTTTGGAAGTTCTATGATGTACTTCATCAACTGTATGTCAGACTGAACGGAGTCTCTATTGACAGGTACACTTGTCTACCTTCTTATAAACAAAAACATATTCTTTTCATTGCAGGTTTACCATCCTTGACCTGCAGCAATATGAGTCTCTATGCTCTGGACATCACAGCCTTATCAACTTTAACTCCCCTTTTATTCTTTTTCTCAGATGATCCTCTTTTCAGCCTGCTGTATCTGTGGACTCATTGGAGGCATCTTGAATTTTCAGTTTCTTCGGGCAGTCACAAAAAAGACCTCATCCCTGTACCCACTGCATCTTGCTTCCATGTCTTTGGCATGTATCGGCATTGGGGGCTGCACTGTCTCCTCTTGGCTCACTTGTCGACTAGCCAGCTATGAGCAAAGGAGGATGTTCTCAGAAAGGGAACATTCCCTGCATCACTCTCATGAAATGGCTGAGAAAGTGAGTTTTTCTTTTCATTTTGCCTCATACTGCTTGCCATGCAATGAACACTACAATCTAGGTGAATCAATTTGCAAGCTTACATGGCAATTTGTGGAATCACATTTTGTAATTTTGACTCTATTATATTAAGAACAGGGGTTTTTAATTAGTTTTCTCTGCAATTCATAAGTACAGCCACTTTCAACAGAATTTTGTAGCCTCTGTCTATTTGAAACCATAGCTCCTAAAATAGCATTTTATAAAATATTGAGCGCCTTATAAATATGGATTTTTATGTATTATACTGAGGAAAAACATAAACTAAATACAGCCTCCAATCAATAATGCCAGCTTTAGAAATCACATGAATTCTCTTTTCCAGTACATCCTTTGTGCTTATAAGTAGATGCATTTGATTATGTAAATTGGATCCTCAAGCATAAAAGAGGCTCTTTAGTAAGGCGACAAAAAGCCTTGTCTATCAGTGCAGATATTACGATCCATATAAAGCTTCATTGAATTCTCATCTAAACTTCATGCCTATTTGGGTAGCTTTGCCTGTATTTTACAAAATGCTGCTTACATAATTGTTTCATGAAACCTATTCAAACAGAAAGTTATATTAGCTGCATTAAGGAGCAAACATTATAGAAAGATTTGTATGTGTTCCTATTGACGTTTGATACAGATTTTTAAATTCAGTTCCTATTACTTCATCTATTCAGTAAAAGATAAACATCTGTAAAACTAACTCATTAAGATAATGGGCAAATTGCATTTTGATTTATTTCTTGAAAATAAAATCATGCAATTGTAGCTTAAAAGAAATAGTAGCAAGAGTTATGCATATTTATTTTCTTTGATTTGTTCATGTCATTCAAAATAAAAGAATTGACATCATAAATAGAAGGACTTATTAGTTTTAAAGTAGGTTATTAAGATAGAAGATTATTGCGCATTTTAATAGCAGCTCTTTTATTCTGTTTTTACGCTGGTGTTATTTAGCTTTTCTTTGCATATGTTTCTTCAATATTTATTGTATAATTGTTATATTTACATTAGAGATTGAGGGCTATTGAAATAACCGACTTGCCCAGCTGCCCGGTGGTGCCCCCGACACCAGAGTTACCTACAAGGTACGCTGACTTTTAGGGAGTTACCATGTTGTAATGTTGCTACAGGAAGCACTGCCTCTATTAGAAAGCCATGGTATCCACAGATCAGTCTGGACTGATGCTGTGGGCTCCTCAAAGTATCACTTTTAGAAGGGCTACTCTGAGGAGCAGACTTAAACCTACATGGCAAAATCTTACAGCTTCAAAGTTGGTTGAGTATTTAAAATATTCAGCCTGCCTCTAAGCATCCAAGCACAGTTCTGCTTGGATGATTCACTATTCCCTTTATTCTCTGCTGCATCACAATTCTGACTCAGTATCATCATTCACAGATGAGACTTTTGCTTTTAATAATAGATGAGTCTGGATAAAGACAAACTGTATTTCTATCGTGCCAAAATTGCATGAACAGATAGCCAAAGCTTAACATTAATATAGTAAAATGTCTGTATGGATTTTTTCTTTTGGTAAAATTATCTTATATACTCCATTTCCAATTCATTCCACATATTTCCAGTTGTTGACAATAAATATTCAAGGCTCTCAGTTTGGCCAAAGAGAGTAACTGGATGCAAAAAGTTACATTTGCAGTTCATTTAAAGGAAGTATATTTATTTATAAATATCCAAGTATGCTCTTGCCCAAATTAGGAGTATGGTCTTATTAAATTGGAAATGCCAATTTGCAAATGAAATGATGAGACTCATCTATTTAAAACTAACTTTCACTATTATTTTCTAATGGTAATTTTACTGTCTGTGATTGAATGAATTTTGTTAAGAATATTCCTTGACTTTATAAGATTTTAGAAAACATTTTTCTTAAAATCTTACAAAAAGATTGATATGTTAGTTTTATAAGTTTTAGGCTTTTTTATTTGAAGTCATTTTAGGGAAAAGAAGAGGCAAATGAGATTCTTATTTCTATGTACTTACTAAGAAGTTTTCTTTCTCTTCTAGCAGGATAAATATAATGTGCTTCATTAAATTTTATAATAATTTTGGGAATTGATTTTGGCTAATTTTTCTGTCAGTCACTTTTTATCATTATAAACTTAACACCAATCCAATAACCCCACATTTTCAGTCCCGTTTTCACTGTGCTCATCCTTAGAAGTCTCACCCACAGAAACAAAATAGAAATGGGTAACAAGCAGAAGACTAAGAAAATAGCTTCACTTGAAATGTTTTTGCTGCCCTTTTGAAAGTCAGCTTCTCGAAATGTAGAATTGTCAATCTTGCATAATAGACAAATTTGCTAATATACTACCTATAATACATGTACTATGATAAATGTGAATTGGCCTTTGATGTCATGACTTCTCATTAGAAAGGCTTAATAGCTAATACACACAGGACCTGGGAATGTGACCTAGATGGTAGAGTTGTTGCCTAGTATCTCAAGCATCTTGTAGACCAGGCATAGTGCCTGCATTATCCAAGTATGCTCACATGCCTGCATTTTTAAAACTCAGAAGGTGAAAACAAGAGGATCAGAAATTCAAGGTCATCCTCAGGTACATAAAGCCTGGGCTACATAAAACCTTCTCTCAAAATCAACCAGCCAAACAAACAATAATCAAAAACTATATAAATTTAAATCATCTAATATTTAAGTATTTTCTATAGTTGCAAATGAAACTTTTTATGTTACTTTATTTTTTGTATCTGTATATTCATGTCTCCCAAGCACATTTCACTGAGTCCTTTAAAAACATGCCCCACATTTTCATTGTTGCTTTTTTACTGTGTGACAGTATCATTATAAACAATTTTCCTGGCTTGCCATGACACCAAGAATTTCAACACTCATGAGTCTGAAGCAGAAGGATTGCAAGTTTGAAGCAACTCTGGCCTACTCAAGTTTAATATCAGTCTGGGCTACATCTCTAAACTCCATTCAAAACAAAATAAAGCCTAAACAAAACAAATATCTTTCTCACTGCAAATATAAAGGTCCCATGGTTTTCTATAAACACCTATAGAATGTGTTGGTACTTTGTTGATGTGCTTGACAAAGGAGCTTGGGTATTGGGAAAACCTAGTCATTTAGACATCTTTTTTCTAGGTTAGTTCCTTCCAGAAAAGAGTTGAAGAAGAGGGAGGAAGAATTGGGCATGTGGACAGAGTGAACTAATTTGTGTATATAAACCTAAGCTGTCACTTCAACATTTTCATGTGCTACAAGATGCCATGAAATTTCATTTCCTAAATCACAACAACAGTATCTATTCTTGTCCTTCCCCAAAAAAATGCTTTTCGATGGCTGTAATTTTTGTGTTTCTATCAAGCATATCAATGTCTTACTCTAAAAGTAAGTTTTAATTAACTCATGTTATTTTGCTAACAGGAAATGACAGACAACATGAGCAATGGAGCACCACAACTGATATTTAATGGAAGAGTACAATCAATGTTTTAAAGAACTGGACATTTTTCAGGTTGTTCATGAGGCAGGAGAGGCTGAAGACCTCTCTGGGAGCAGCAGTTAAAATGATTCTTGGACTTGCTGTTATTTCTCCTGGGCATCCACTAAAATTATTCCTTCTCAATTTGACCTCACTCACCCTCTAGCCCCTTCTAGAGGGTATTTCCAGAAATGTAGCTTAGTCATCTCAGCAGCCTGACCAATTGCTCTGAAGAAGATTCTTCCAAAAAAAAACTAAATGGAAATAGCAGTAATTAATACTGTACAGAAACACCATTTGACTAGCATGAGCTTTAGAATTGTAATTGCATATTTTATGAATAATTCAAAAGTAAACACATCAAGAACTAACAATAACTTATTGATGTCTTTGTTTTGAAAGACAAATGACTTCAAGTATGCTAAAATCAAGACCTCAGCAATGCCTTGTTGCAACAACATTGTAATTAATTTCAATTGGTGAATGAACTGTATTTCATAATTTATTTGTAAATTACCAAAAAAAATGAAGCTTAAAAGGAGATTTTTTAGTGAGAGAAAGAATATTAATCTGTATGATATTTTTGCACTTTTGAACAAGTGAATATTATGTAAGGAAAATAGATGTTTTCATTATGCTGTGCAAATTGATCTTCATGTTTCTGAATGAGTCTAAGAATAAAGTAATGTATATACATAGGTGTATATATACTGTAAATACAAAAAATACACACAGCATATATTTATAGCTACATGAATGTAAATAGGTAATAGGAAAAAAATTGTGATGGTATGAGGTTATTCCACTGGCTACTGCTCAAAGCTTTCTAAGCCCACAATGTCACATATTTAATTTCTATGCTATCCATCCATCCTTCTTTTTCTTAAATCTATTGTGTGGTAGATAAGCATTGTGACTGAGTGACTTGAATGTTGAAGCATGAATGCAAACTACTTAGTTGTTGGTATTTTACTGTGATTATGGTGTTTATGTAAAAGTAATTGTTAATATTGAGTTTTAAGTATCACTCCAATCATATAAATCCCTATTTCTAAACAAAAATTATTATCTAAGATTATTCCTAATATGTTTATTTCATATAACTTTCAGCCAAATTAAGCTCAGTAATTGGGAAGTGGTAACCTAAGTGAAGTTAACACTACCTTTGCTATACTTTAGGTGTTTTATCTCCTTTGATGATTAACATGAAGGTCATGTGTTGGAAAGTATATGTTCAAAGTATCTGAAGGAGTTCTCAGTATAAGAAAATTGAAAGACAAACTGATGTTTTGTCTTTCTAGACATAGCTAGAGCCAATTCTTCTCTTCTACAATAGAATATTAAAATAACAACCAACAATATGTATAAAAGATCAAACATCATGTACTCTGAAGATTTTTGTGAAAATTAATCTCTGGAAACATACAAATTAATATTTTAAATAAGTAACATTGCATTGCATATTTTTATTAATTCCTAAAACTAAGCAAATTTCAACTAATTTTTCTGAGTTACTCAATCACAGTTAAATTGGTATATGTCATGCTCAGTATAAGAACACCTTATAGTCACAAGCAAGACAAGAGTTTTCACTGTGCTAACAAAACAGCAATAATTTGGTTTAAGTTTCCACACGCCTTTGACAATGTCATCATTAAATCTGTTGAGATGAACTCCTTAGAAAATTCTGGCTGAACAGAAATAAATGATCTCTGCTTATTTTTGGTATAGTTTTAAACTCTTCCTCACTTGTTTGGATACTTCATTGTCTGGTATACTACAAATAGTGCCCATAGATTTGATCTAAAATAATGAATCATCATCATCACTATTCATTTCATGCTACACATAGGCATGATATTTGCCACTAAATATACTAACTGTAAAAACATAGAAATCTCACCTATATATGGTTATACTAAATTTATGTTGGAGGTGACTTAATCTTTAAGGAAGAAACCACTGACTCTAATTTTGGTAACATTTCTCTGTTGGCATGTAAAATACAGAATTAGAATGCATCAACACATTTAATGACCTTTGAATTTATTTATTAAAGCACATATTAAAAAACCGAAGTAGGCTACCACTTCTTTGAAACAATTAAAAAGAAATTCAATCACTTCGGTTATCTAAATAGTTCACTGTCTGTGTGTGTGTGTGTAATCAATTTTAGACACATCTTTAAATGTAACTATTTCAACCTTGTACTTTCTTAGCTCAAATTGGAGTGGTTTACTTAGGGTATAAGGTGATTCTTGAGATAAGTGAGGGAAGTTAAGTCATTATTCAAGTAATTGAAATTTTAATTTCAACAACAAACTGACAAAGAATAAAAAAATGAGTGCCTACATCATAGTTTTAGTATACCTCTACCCTTGAGGAAATATAATGTGATGTTAAATTAGGAAAATATATGTGAAACTGGTGTGGAGTATGCTTTAAATGCAAAAAGAAAAAGCTGTTACTTCTAGGAAATTTAAAAATATATTTGTATGTGTATATATGTGTTATATACACACATCTGTTTTGAAATGGAACATTGTATGATGACTCTTGATGTTTATGTAATAAAACCATATGCTTTGAAACTACAAAGCCTATGAGTCTTGTTCTTTTTATGGTACAGAAAATGATTTCTTTCAATAAATATGCAAAGAAACTCTTATTCTGACACTGACAAAGAGGCAGATTCCTGCCAATGTTTAAGAAGGGAGTCAGAGGCAGAGAATTATGAAACTCAGAAAGGTGATTATTTGACATAGAAAAAGCTAGAAAATATTCTAATGCAGAGAAGTTGACGACATTAAAGATATAGAAAAATGATAATAATAAAGTAAAAAATCCCTATGATTCAACAAGAAATAAGGTAAATATCATCAGGGCAATGATCAAGATTATAAATTTCACAAATTAAACAATATTTAATAGAATTCTGATGTCCAACCTTAATTTCTCAAATTATTTGCCATTAGCATTTGGGGTGACTAATGACTCATTGCTAAGACTGTTCTGTATATTTCAAGTCAAGTATAGTTTCCATTACATGTGTTTTAAATGGCATAAAATGTATCAATTATTTTAACTACCAAACAATGTCTTTACAAATATTTATGTTTTTCTAGTCCAGGTAAAATTACCCAATTTATAACCATGAAGAAAACTCTTGAACATGATCTAGTGCAGCTAATTTTAATGCTAACCACAAGTGCAGAACTGACTAGGTTAAAAGACACACACTCACTGTTCTAAGGTATCATGTTTTAAGTCTTCAGTGTCTTCCTCAGTCCTTTTACAAGTTCTGCCACAGTCAACCAACAATCAGTCAGTAGATCTTCTACATGGAACAAACTCATTTATAGACTCAGAAAAAAAAAAAAGCTGGTGAATGTAGTGATTAGCTTGCCATGTTAAAGCTTGCTTTAGAGGGTGCATGCTTTTTTTTAAATATCTACTTACATAAAGATTATTCAACCTTTGACAGGTAAAATGAGCTGTTGCAGAGCTCCTGCTCCTAAAGAACTTTTCCCCTGTTTCTCCTATGCTCAGTGCTGCGTGTTTGTGCTTGGGCTGGTGAAAATAACGCTACTCTGCTTTTCACTTGAGTCCTCAACTTAACTCAAAAATGGCACATTTTAAACCTTATATCCTTAAATTTTCAAAGATTATTTAGCAGACATATTTCATATTTCAGAAACTTAGGGAGACTATCTTGAGCTTCATTTTGTTAGAATACTGTTTCCAAATAGAATTTCAGAACTTGGCATCACTTAACTTTTTTTTCTTTAAGTAATCATTTTTCTAAAAACATACGTAATATTTTTCTGTTCAAATTGTATGACTTCCAAGAAATTCAATTACTCCAAGTCCATAAATCACAAGTGGTCAGTTATTCATCATAGAGAGAACCAATTCAGATTGTATACATAATGAAAGTATACAGAGGAACTTTTTCATTCCCTTTGCCAGAACTACACATTGAATACATGTCTCTTCTAGAAATTTATCTTCTATTGTATTGTTAAAAAGATGAAAAATGTTTCAAAATTATGTTAGTTTAATATTATGCTTATTATAGTAAAAGTAGACACATTTGTTTTAGGCCTCAAACCTTTGTATAGTTGGAATTCTTAAAAGATGAAGGACCATCTTTATTCTTTTTTTACAGCAATTAAAATTATTGATTCTTAAAGGTGTGCTTCATTTTTAGCTGAAGGACTCACTTCCTATTCACCCAGTGTATTTCAAGCCTTTACCCAAATTCAGTAACATTTTGCTACTGAGAATTTTCAAAACACCTCTAGAACTTCACAGAAAAAAATCTAAAATGTCATTAAAGTATTTGGATAACTACCAGAAATCAGCACTCCTTGCTCTTTGTTATCTTCTGCACACCAGATACTGGTTTTCAAACATCATTCTGTATCTACCCAGGAACAGTTGAATGAAAGGCTTCAAGCTTGTTTTTCAATGGTGTCCAAGAAAGAAAGCTACCAATGCCATCATGCATAGCTTTACTGGCAAATACTTGCCCTTACTCTGAACTATAAATAAGCCCAGGAATGGCCAAACACCTGCCTTGCTTAGATTTTGTCAACTTGACACTTTCTGGGGAAAGGAACTGCAATTGAGAAAATGCCTCCATCCGAATGCCTTCGTGCAAGTCTGCAGGGCATTTTCTTAGTAATTGATTGATGTGAAATGATCCACCTACTGGGGGGTGGTACCATCCATTCACAGGTGGTCTTAGGTGGTATTTAAAAAGCAAGGTGAAAAAGACAAAGGGAGCAAACCAGGAGGCATCACTCTTTAGCAGCCTTTTGGTTCCTGCCTCTAGCCTTTAATTCCTGCTTGGACTTCCCCTGACAATGGGTCATAACTATAAGTCAAATTAACCCTGTCTTCCCCATGTTTACTTTTGTCATAGTGTTTTTATCACAGCAATAGAAACTAATACAATCCACCACACACACACACACACACACACACACACACACACACACACACACACACACACATTCTGTAAGCCCTGTTTAGAAAGATGTCTAGATGTCCAGAACCCATATTGCTATTCAGGAAGTTTTCATCAGCCAGTCTGTTTGCAAAGTACATTAATAGGTCTCATACATACATCTCTTAGAAAATAAAACTAAGGCTCATGTCCTCCTATAATAAAATGAGTTAGTGGAGGTGATGTCAAGTTTCTAACTCACAATATAGTGAGTACTAGTAATTTTGGTTTGCCGCTGTTTTCCATCAGCAAAAGGAGGGTCATGCAGCTGGTGAAAATTAGGCATTTTAAGCACTATTCAAATGAGCATTATTCATAAATACAAATAATAGTGTTATAATAAAATCATTTACTTAACACGAAGTAAGAAAAATAGGTAGACATTATATTTCCCCTATTGGTGAGGTAATTTTTACCACTAATTCCAATCAAATCATGCAATATTTATCTATTATAGGTTCACAGTGCAAACCATTTAATTCTTTCTCCTTTATTGTTTTACCCTTCTTATTTCACACCCAAATTTCTGACTTTGTGGTACTGCCTGGATATCTGGTTCTAGTACCTGCATTTGAACCTCTGAATTTAACTTTGCTGATGTGATATTTTGATAGTTACCCCCCTATCTTAGTTTGAGTTTTATTGCTGTAAATAGACACCATGATCATGACAAGAGGAAACATAAAACCCCCTTAAAGAATTACAGGAAAACACAACAAAATGGGTGAATGAACTGAACAAAACCATCCAGGACCTAAAAGTGGAAATAGAAACAATAAAGAAAACACAAAGGGAGACAACCATGGAGATAGATAACCTAGGAAAGAGATCAGGAGTCAGAGATGCAAGCATCACCAACAGAATACAGGATACCATAGAAAACACAACAATCAAAGAAAATGCAAAATGCAAAAAGCTCCTAACCCTAAACATCCAGGAAATCCAGGACATAATGAGAAGACCAAACCTAAGGATAGTAAGTATAGAAGGTTACTCTCATTCAGCCATTGGTCTACCTAACTCAAAATAGGCCATTTTTCATGAATCATGGCATTCAAGATATGGTAATAACAAATGTGATCTTTAGGTTATTTGCTGTCCTTGAAATTTCAGCCTGCCATCTTTTGGCTACTGAGCAACTGGAGTGAAAGCATCTTGTGCCTATATAAAGGGTATTTTAAATTATTAGTGTGGAGCTTTTCTGGTAACATTGGAGAAAGCTGTATATAAAATGCATCCTGTCTAAATTCCTTTTTTATCTACTTTCCTCTTAAAACTTTCCAGTTCATGTTCCTTGGAATATTTAATGTCAAAGGCCTTTGAATTTACACCCACACAGAATCTGCAGTCAGCAAATAGCTCATTAAACTGCAGCCATAAAGCCATCTTTAAAAAATGTAAAAATGATCCTATTTTTGTTCTGCAGAGAGCTGAAGACAGATGGAATTAAATGAGATTTCCACAAGCACCTGTGTAAGTGCTAAGTGCAGTTTTATAGACATATCACTCATATTTTAAAAAGCTGAACAAAGGTTTGAAACTTGTAGTAAGGGTAGATTATAAAGGAATAAGGCCTTAGTAGGCATATCAAGAGAGCATAATTTTCATTAAAATTAAAAGATAGCAAATTCTAACAAGGTACATCCTATCTTTCAGTGTAGCCACACCCCTCTGACGCATTTTCTTTAATGCTTCCCGAACTTTGAAAGAAAGAAAATGGCCAGTTACTTGTATGCACACTTATACATACACTCGTATCGTTTACATAAATTGTTTTATTTCTCTTCTCTCTCACCTTACTAGCCTTCCTCATAATGACTGACAGATAACTACTCACAACTCATGCAGGTACCTGGATCTCCATGTTGTCGTGGCTTTTCAATTTAATGTCACTTTAAACTATGTCTCCTTTTCTCTTCTCTCTTCCTCTCTCTCTACCCTCTCCTCCTTCCCTCTCCTCTCTCTCTCCTCTCCTCTCTCCTCCTCTCTCCTCCTCTCTCTCCTCTCCCCTCCCCCTCCCCTCCCCCCTCCCCCCTCCCCCCTCCCCCCTCCCCCCTCCCCCCTCCCCCCTCCCCCTCTCCCCTCTCCCCTCTCCCTCTCCCCTCTCCCCTCTCCCCTCTCCCCTCTCCCTCTCCCCTCTCCCCTCTCCCCTCTCCCCTCCTCTCTCCCCCTCCTCTCCCCTAACACCCTCCCTCCCTCCCTCCCTCTGTCTCTGTTTATTAGGCATATTACTCTCTCTCCTAAGGGCCTAATATCATTCATAAGAGTTCATTTTAAGGAATTCTTTAAATTACATTTATGGGTTATAGACAAGGACACACTATAAAGATTGAACATTTAGAAATGTGGGCCATGATGTATATTTTAGAGGCTAAGATTATGTACTATGAAGCAGAGGAGCTGAGTTCAGCACCCACATATGGAGTTCATAACCTCCTGCAAATTTGTTTCCAGGGGGATCCTATGTCTGACCTCCTTAGAAATCTGCACTTTTCACATATCCACACAGAGACATATAATAAAAAAAATAATAATAATAAAAGGAAATTTAGAGTAAACTAGCATTTCGGATAAAATGGTCACATAGATATGTAATTGTTGGGACCATGCAAGAGGAACAGCAAAGGCTTTAGAACTCGTGGAATGTAGCCCACTGGTCAGCACAATCACAATAGGTGTGTCCTGAGGACTTCATGATTTTTTTGGAGCATTGTTCTGCTTGTTGCCTTTGCAGTCTTCATGTCCCTCCTAATCTATGAGGTGTATGAAAACTCTAAGCAGGTTCCCAGGTATAGGACCCCGAAAGGCTGCTATGCCCTGGCTGAGACTTTCTGTATGCTGCTGTCTACTAAGTAACATTCTGTGGTTCCTCTAGGATCAAAACATCCTGACTAAGGCATGGTGCCCCAGGAATGGAATTTACACTTGACATCCTATTGCCCTCCCAATTAAGTTCCTGGTTTTTTTCCTGAGTTTGTGTTTTTCCTTCCCTGGCTTGGTGTATATATTGAACCTGCCCAGTAAAGGCATTGGCATTATCTCATAACGGATGACCCTAGTCTGAGTCGTTCTTTAATCCCACAGACCTACGCCTGAGCTCCGTACCGCGGGCAGCGCCGGAGCTGTCACCCAGGCCCTCACTAGGCAGTGTCATTGGCACTTACAGCAATAAGGATTGATTTTTTTTCCAGCATTGCTGCTGGAGCAGATTGATGATTCAATCATCACCCTTGAAAAGAACTTAGAGATGTAGGTTGTTAGTAAAGTTAGGTCAAGATGTTTTTGTTAGTGGCTCTTCTATAGAAAATATTGTGAAACAACTTAGAAAGGCACACTTAGAACAGTGGCAGCCTGACTGGTTTTAGCTGATGTACCTTTCTTGCTAAGGCTGGGTTAGTGACCAAGGTGGTTATTAATTTCTTAGACTCATTTTTTGCACTCAGCTTGTTGATATGATTTAATAAAAAATTGTTGAGTAGATGTGCACCCTGAGGATTTATAGAAATGACTGCTTTTATATAAAAGTTTAGATTTGTGATTCTTTTAAGATTTTTAAAGAGATTACTTTTTAAAGATAAACAATAAAATAATTGATTCTGTCTTTGTAACCCAAATTGCAGCCTGCCAGCAAGAGAAACTGACTGAGAAAACTACCTTGCTTGATCACACTTTGTTAATCTATAAGTTGCTTAGTTACTAATGTATGTGGGTTCTTGGAAATATATTTTTTTCACCTATAATACATAAAACTTTTACTCATGTAAAAGTATTGGGTAACATACTGGTTTTTTGTAATCATTCACTAGAAAAAAATAGAATGTAATCAAACTGTAGTTTTTATACTACTTGAAATATTTTGCTGGTATATATAAGCTATGGGAGGAAGTTGAGTTTTGCTTCATCCACCAAATGTGTGTATGTGTATGTATATATGTGTATATATCTGCGTATATATGTAAGCTTGTTGGAGCTTGCTTCATCTACTCTGTGTGTGTGTGTTAGAGAGAGAGAGAGATTTTCCACCTCTTTCCTCTAGCCTCAGAGTTTCTCTCTGTTACAGAGAGCAAGGGCCCCAGAGAATCAAGCTTTGTTCCTTCAGAGAAAAGACTACTGATCTACAACCCTGCCTCAGTTTTCCTAACCTGCCAAAGCCAGTCTTTGACATATAATCTTGTACTAAATTGTTATTAATCTTAAATTGCTCTTCAGGAAGAACTATATGCAAAACCAAGCCATCAATAAACAATTATTATGAATTTTACCAATTACTGCATTAGGCTATAGCCAAACACAACAAATGTAGAGTTCACGTCTGCCATCTGCTGATACATTTGTGAATTACATGTTATCAGCATCAACTAAAAGCTGAAGTGGTTTTAGTTTGAATCTTTGCTTTATGTCTCTTATTTATAAAAACCCTTGGACAAATTTTTCTTATTTACAAATGAAAATTAGCTTGAATGTATTTTTGTACATTGAAAGAGCTGTGTGTAATTTCTCAGCAAATTATAGGAAGGTTTGCATAGGAGAAAATGGAATATACATGCGCCAATATAAGAGATAAGTGTTTTCCTTTGCTGATGATTACCTTATTCTCTTTGTTACAAAATATATTTCGAGGATCCAAATAAAAAATAGAAATTAAAAATTAGATTTTGAGTTAATTATGATTTGTGTCATTAATAACATTATAATAACAAAAGGGGCATAATGTCCTTTGTAGAATAATGCGAGAGTAACATAAACTAAAATTCTTTATTCTACCTAATAAACATGTAATGATTTAGTAATGCTATCCTACTTTTCTGAATATAAGCTTCATAGATTTTGTTTTCATAGTTTAGCAAGCTTTAACTGGTTTGCACAACAAATAGAATGAAACTATCAACTACCTAGTTAATTGTCACTATAATTCCAACATTGTAGTGGAATAAAGATTGTAACATAATCTTTAAAGTCACAGGTTTGATAACTTTAGAGGTGTTATAATTACCTGGAATATTTCTTAAAATAGACTTTTGCATCTCATAGAGTGAACCTAAAGAAGACTAAGGATTTTCACTTCTAACATGTGCCCAGCTACATTAACACTACATAGATAGTAACAGAAAGCTGATTTGAAGATGAGTAATAAAATATATGCCAGGAGTGTACCATGTACTGTAGAAACTTAAAATTAATAAAAAAAAGCTCTGGTTTTGGTTTTAAACTCAAACATCAACCTCCCCCAGGGACACATCCTGGGAGAAACACATTTCAAAGGCTCAACAAACATTCCAGAGGACAGGGCCCAAGATAAGAGTTTATTAGCCCTTAACACAGTAAAACCTGGGTAAA